>NW_019417528.1:1788-67696 GCF_000390285.2 Anoplophora glabripennis
CCACACCACACAACGACTTTTAGACTGTGGAGGTTTTTGGTAAACAGTTCGTGAGGATTTTCTGCTCCCCAGTACCTAAAGTTTTGCTTGTTAACAACACCGTCCAAATGAAAATTTGCTTCGTCGCTCATTAGCAAATTATGTATTCCTCCATGGTGCTGATTTAAAAATTCTTGACAAAATGTCAACCTCGCTTCTTTATCTGTATCACTGAGGTGATGCGCCATTTGGTATTTATAGGGGTGAAATTTTAAATCTTTATGCAGAATTCTGTGGAGACTTCCCTTGGATATTCCTAGGGCAAGTGATTGCCGATTAGCAGATCTCTTAGGGCTTCTTGTGAAGGCAGCTCTCACTCGTTCAATATTTGCAGGCGTACGCACCGTTCTTCGACGTCCAGGTTTTTTAATGTTTTGCACAGAGCCAATTTTCACGCCAATGACGAACCCATGCCGAAATTGTAACGCGTGTTGGTGCATCGCCCCTATTATTATTTCCAAACTGCCGTCGAAATGCACGCCGAACTTCTTCCACTGAACCAGTTCTAATGTAGACTTCCACGGAAAACACACGCTCTTGAATTGAATAATTCATAACGCAATGAAAATTGTTAAAAAATGAAAATTAAATTAAGTTGTGACATTTGTGACTAAAACAATGAAGTGTTTACTTTTGTCGTTGCTTAGAGACAGGCGCCTACTTGTTAAAATGTGATCCTAATGGTGTAGCATCATTTGGTAATATTGGTTTGATTTGCTTCGTCGAGTAATGCGAAATTTTAAACTTAGAATTCAAAATTGCATTGAAGTCGAAGGAGGGCATTTGGAAGATATGATCTTTAGAAATTGAATTATTATTTATTTCAGTCATAAATCCCATAAAATTAGCTACATGTCAGTCCATTAAAAAGTTAATTTACTTTGATCAGAAAGTTTTTGTTCGACTTTTAAACTGCATAGTCTAATATGGGGAACCCTGTATATGCACATCGAAAGGACTAGACTAACAAGTCTAGTGATCACCCCATTGATTGATCCTGTAGTTTTGATATGGATCAATCACTTTCATGACCAGTGGTCATGTCGTCATTATTTGACTTTTCTAGAGACATAGGCTCTCTTTTCAGAAGAATTTTTATCTCCTAGTAATACAAGTAGGTATATCATAATTCTGATATATCCGTAACAATAAAGAACCGGAAGGTCACAGGCCAATAACTTCAAACTTTTCACCAGAACGCCGTAAACCAGTCAATGCAGCAGACATAAATACAAGCCAGAAAATTTATGTTATCTCCAGTTTATAGAGTTTATAGAGTAGAAGTTTAAACTTCAAGAGGTTTAAACAGGTGTCGTAACGATCAGTCTGGATTGTTCATCAATTGATAACTTACATCGAAGCTTCAAAATCAGTCTAAATTGAAGAGTTTTATTACTGTTTGATCAATGAACTCGTGTGTATTATTGAACTGATTAGTGGTTGAGAAGAAGAGCATTTGATTCTCGAATGTTAAGGAGATATTCCGAAGTAATGGCATTTACAAATACCAAATTTAATACAAATTGAAGGTTCTGTTTTTGCTCCGACCTTTGAATTTTTGTTCATAACAGTCAATATATATAATAATTATATTAAAATACTAAAAATTCACAACAATATATATAATAATTATCTACTAGATAGGCATGTACAATGAGAAGACTCGCTCAATAAGATAATAATATACTGGTGACATTAAAGACAACGGTTTCAGGACACAGTATACTAAATGATTCAAATTTATACGTTCTAGAGAGCTGGGTAAAAGTGACTGTTTACATGAACAAAACTGTTTAGATTTAAGACTGTATCCTATACATTTTCAACAACTGTTATAAATCGAGTAGTTGTACGTATGTATAACAGTACATCTTAAAGTTGGGTTTATGCTAAATAGGAAATATCTTATTTAGCATAAACCCATATTAACTTCAAGACCCCAAAAGAAGTAACCACTTATATGAAAATAATCATTACTTCAACCTTGCATTTTTTAAAACAGATTTTTAGTTTAAACTCAAAGCTTTATCATTCCATCATTATTACGGCGATCATCTGTCTTTGAACTTAGATCATTACATATTTCATAGATTATTATATAAATTCAATAACTTTGTCTATAGACTCAAATTTATTAGATAAATATGTATCAATTAGTTTTTGTTGTTGTTTTTGAATTATACATTTTAATATTGGTTCGGTCGATGGCGTAGAAGTTTAATCCGTGACTATTTGAATCAATGTTCTGTCATCAAAGCACACTTTTTTTTCGTTGTCAAATATGAACAAAGGACCCCGCAACTATCTTTATGGAAAACCGGTCCCGGTCAAATGGTACAAAACTTTGTCGAATGATAGTCCTCAATGTGTCGATAAAAAAAGTCTGGCCTGAAAAACTACTGTTCTGAAGCTACAGCTTTCTGAAGTTATCGAATCCACGTGCTCGATGGCCATCAAGTCAAGTTTTCTGAAAGTGCTTCAGCTATTTTCTGAAGACTTAGGAATGCTGCAGATATGCTAATGACATGCTGATGACAGATAAGTGTTCAGCATGCGTAAAAACATAAGATGTTGCTCAAGCAGTACGTGTCGCTATCGCTGTTCTCCAGTAGGTGCTTCACCGATTTTCTGAAGACTAAAGGATGATGCAGTTATTTTGACCAAGTATTTGCATTCAGCACACGAAAATACACAAAAAAATAGTCAGCTTGGTCACTTTATAAACAAATATTTCCTTTTACTCGTCCATAAATCATTGGACTTGATGGTCATCGAGCACGTGGTTTCGATAACTTCAGAAGGCTGTAGCTTCAGAACAGTAGTTTTTCAGGCCTAGGTCCCATGGACTTTTTTGATCGACAAATTAAGGACTATCATTCAGCAAAATTTTCGGTCGAATGGTACGACCGAGATCGGTTTTCCATATGGATAGTTGCGGGGTCCTTTATTGACTTTGTTTAATTTGAAACAAAACTAGACTGAGCATCCTCTAAAGAACACCGCGCAATCCTTATGGAAAGTAGCTTTTAGCAATTTTTTTTAAAACTTTGCTATGTGATAATTCTGATCACATGGATCAAAAGACTGAATGGGCCAAAAAGGCTTTTGGACATAAGACCCCTGAAAGTTGATTTTTTTTATAGTAAGAATACAGCAATGATCCTTTTTACATTACATTAATGGTAAATGGACCTTGCCCAATCGATCAGAGATGATTTCAACTTCCGGAAGTAGCCTATTCGGACCGGAAGTCAGTTTTTTCAAATAAAATAATATATTTTTTTATTGTGGTTTTCGATTGAACACCGAAAAATGTGAAATCTTTGTTGCAAACATTTTTTTCTAAAGTGTGTTTTTGAGCTCTAAATGACCTTTGAAGTTGACCTCGTGCCGATTCCCGTGTAAGGCCATTTCCAGTCGGAACCAGAAGTTGGAAACATCTCTAATCGATCCAGTACCATTTTTAAAATAATACCATTTTTAAAAGGATATTTCTATTTTAAATGCACATGCATTGCAATAAATAACAATTATAAATATTTAAATAGTAATAAAGATTTATCGATAAACAAAAATGAAATATAGAACTAATGATAATAATTCATTATATTGTAATAAGCTAAACCATAATTTTAATGTTCAGTAATAAATAAGACATAACAGGTGTATTAATAATAAGTGTTCGCTATTTAATAAATATTTCTACCCATACATCTTTAAAGACAATTGATACCAACTTTCTCTTAATTTATTATCGTTAATATTAATTATTTACAGCTTTTAACTGTAACAGTAGTAACAGTAGTTATTACAGAGGCAGCCATTTTACTATTTAGCCTTTCAACATTTAATTTTCTCGAAAAAGAGCGCTTTCGGATGATTTCAAACCCTCTAATAGGTATATGATTCAGTGGCGGATTAACGCATACGCATTACAAGCACGTGTTTCCTTTGTTTTATTCTTGCTTGTCTTGCCCTTATTATTTGTTTACAATTTTTATTGCAACAGTGTTTAGTATTTAAGTTGAATTATCAGGTACTTTGTTTTTATTTTGTTTCCTCTTTAATTTAGTAATTTGGGTAATCTTTCGTTTTTAATTTTGTCTTTTATCATTGCGCATTTTTGTTTGACAAAAAAATATTTTTTGGGAACAGATATTTGACTGCCGCATTGAACTCTACGCATCACGTTGAGACTACTCTCAAAGTTAAGAATGTTAAAAAACGGTCCTTTTGATCATTGTTGTAACAAAATTGGAGAAGAAGACGGCACAACTTTACGAGAATCGCCTCCAGGTGAATTTTATGCCACTCGATTCATTTTCCGCTTTAATTTTTTTTTCTTTGGGAATATTACTCAATTTAATTGATAAATCCCAAACAAACACATTTTTCATATTTTGAAGTAGGTGCAACAAAGATAATAGGAGAGACAATTTTTGCAAAGTATCGTAAGGCGTATACTATACACGGTGTTCAAATTAAAACTTGCCACCTGGAAAATATCGGAATTAAAAATAAAACCAAAAAATATTATTGAATATTTTGTGCGGTATGGACTTTTATACTGTTACTCAGGAAAAATTTTAAATGATACCTTTTTAAGCGATTACAATAGTAATATCATCTAATTCAGAATTAAATTATAGGAATGTTGTGTAGCTGCTCCAACAGTTGGTGGTAATTTTTCTAATTTAAAAGTAGACTTTGCAATTTTTACTTGCAGCACTTTGTATTGCTGAAATTGCTTTGTATTGCTGAAATTTCAAATCATCCAGAGATAATTTATCAATTGTGCACTTGTAATTCGACTTAGATGTTTATAGCAATACTGTACAAAAATAATATTTTGGGTCAAACAATGAGACACAGTTTTTTTGTATTTTTTCCGTACAATTGAATGGTAAATCAGTTTTATTTTTTTTTTTTTCAAATTTAAACGATTTATTAACAATTACGGAAAAATTAATTCTAGCGTCATTTATAATTTTTGCATTTTTGAGCATGTTTTTGAACTGTTACAGTTTTTTTTATTTCTCCAGAAAGTATATGTCAAAACGATAAAAATGATCACCGGCAGAAATCTCAATGACAATTTTTCACAACTTTTCAACCTCCCAAATCAACCCTCCGCCACCTCTGCTCATGCATTGATTTTTTTTACGTTTATTATAAGCGCCTTTTCCATTTCCACTTATAAAAGTCCCGGTAACATTTTCTTTTCTCCAAGTGTAATTTGATTGGACTATTAATAAATAACGATTTTTAATTCCTAAATTAATTGTCTTCTGATATTTTTAATAATGATGGCACCTTGTAAATTAAGGGCACCTTTCTCTATAACTCTTTCCGGAAAATAAATAATAACAAACCACATGCTATAGTTTTAAAATATGAATAAAACATCTCACAAGACTTAAATGACGTCAAATCATCAATTTCCATTTTTACATAGACGTAATTAGTTTATTTAAAAATGCACCGTTATTTTTTTACTGTCATTCCTAAAAATATCGGGAGACAATTTAAGACTACCTTGTATACATTTTAATATTTGCGAGACTATATATATAATAAAAAATGCACTAAATGTCAAGGCCTTATTTTGAAAAGTACACAGAGTCGAATAATTAGACCTTAGATAATCGTTATATAATTTGCAATGTATTCGACATTGACGGGAATTAGGTAGGTAAATATTTAAATTTAGTTAATATCGTAATCGACGTATTTCGATATTATTCGTGTACATCTTACCTTGACCCTAATTACAAGATAAGGTTCAATAGAGTACATAGGTTAATAGGCATTTGTAATATTAGCCATTTATGAATATAGGTAAAAATAACTGAATTCATAAAAGAATATTGTTATGTCTTATTTAATGTGAAACAACACAACTCTTAACTTCAACATATTTTAATATCAAAAGTCTATTTGAATAGTTTTACAGTTGCTTTTATCTTATAAATTTCTATTTTTTTCTATTTTTTGTAATCGTTAAAGTCAGTGGTAGGACCACGAAAGTTTAGACCAAAATAAATATAATATATTCACATATATAACAATTCTCTCCTATAAAATTAATAATATCATTAAAACTATATATACTTAAATTCTAAATGCAATATTACACTAATACACAAAATTATTATATAACTAATCTATCTGGGGGTTTAATTCAACTACGGCGTCTTAATGTTCTTGATGTGCCCAGTAGGTAAGGTCACCTCTGTTTCATAATCACTAATTTCCTCGTTACTGATTTCATTTTCGCTACCACTATTTCCTAACATTACATTGTTTGTATTAATTAAACTAGACTGTGGAATAAATGAAACTGATTTTTGTTTTTCATCTAATTGGGTTGGTTTAATTTGATTTTTATGTCGTTTCCAAATCATTCCACATTCAGTTTCAACTAAATAGGTTCTTGGGCCAATAATTTTTTTTATTACACCTGCACACCATTTTGCATTATTTGCTCTATAATCGCGAATCCAAACATTATCCCCCTGATGTAAATAAATATCTTTTTTTCTTTGGTAATATTTCTTTTGATAATTTTGCTTATCTTGAACAATTTGTTTAACTGAAGGTATTAACAAATCAAATTTAGTACGTAAGTCTCGATTGAATAACAATTTAGCTGGTTTTTCCCCGGTAGTCGTTTGAGGAGTATTTCTATACTGAAATAAAAATTGATTTATGAAATAATTTATATCTAAATTTTTATTATCATGTTTCGCTTTTATTAAGGCTGTTTTCATAATTTTTACCGCGCTCTCTCCTAATCCATTAGTTGCTGGATGATAAGGTGCTCCCAACGATTGTTTTATACCACGTGAACTTAGAAAAGATTTAAATTCGTCAGATGTAAAAGTTCTGGCATTGTCCGTACAAATTTCCAGAGGAAAACCAAATCGAGAGAAAAGCTCATGAAATATTTCTATTGCATGTGAAGTAGTTAAATTTTTTACTTCAAAACATTCAATCCATTTTGATGTAGCATCTTGAATTACTAAAAAATGTTTATTAAAGCAAGGACCAAAATAATCAGCGTGTAACCTTGTCCATGGTTCTTTTGGCCAGTCCCACACTTCTAATGATATTTTTGGTGGGCTGTTCGAAAATACTGCACACGTTCTACACGAATTAGCTACATTTTCAATATTTTTGTCTAACAGTGGCCACCAGATATATGATCTTGCCAATGCCTTCATTTTTACAATACCCATATGTGAGCTATGTAATTCGTCTAGAATTTGTCTTTGAAATTTTCTTGGAATTATCACCCGATAACCCCACATAAGGCAACCGGATTCTATTGTGATCTCATTCCTTCTCATAAAATAAAGCTTAAATTCATCAGCTGGACATTTATTAGGCCAACCATGACGCACATAAAAAATAATCTTACTTAAAATTACATCTCGAGATGTTTCATGTTTAATATGTTTAAAATTTAACGTGAAATCGGAATTATTTATGTAGTTTAAATAAGAACTATTAACATTTAAAGGTAAGTTTAAAATTTTATCACTATTTTGTTCTTTATCTATTTTATTTGGCAACCTACATAAAAAATAAAAAATCTGCTGTATTTTCATCAGACCTTACATATTTAATCTCATAATTAAATGCAGACAAAATATGAGCCCAGCGCTGTAATCTGTTAGCTGCTAAAGTTGGTAATCCTTTTTTTTTTCTCCAAAAATAGATAATAGAGGTTTATGATATTATACAAATAAAATTTCTGTCCATATACATATAGAAAACATTTCTTAAGCCCGAAAATAATACTAGCTACCGCCTTTTTCTCGATTTGAGAATATGCTAATTCGGCTGAATTTAACAATCGTGATGCAAAAGCAATCGGTCTTTCCGTATTATCCTCATATATGTGACTCAAAGTACTCCCAGTGCCGTACTAGAAGCGTCAACAGTTAATTTAATTTGTTTTGAAGGGTCATAATGTGCTAAAACAGTTGAAGACAATAAAATTAGTTTTGCTCTTTCAAAACTGTAGTTACAATTAACAGACCAATTCCAGCTGGTATTTTTTTTTAAATAAATTATGCAGAGGTTTTAACATATCAGCCGCATTTGGAACAAATTTGCAATAGAAATTTACTGCTCCAAGGAAAGATTTTAATTCCGTAATAGTTTTCGGCATTGCTATTTGTTTTATTGCTAGAACTCTATGATCTGAAGTATGTAAACCTTCTCTGTCAATTACATGCTCTAAATATTTAACTGATTTTTTAAAAAAATCACACTTTTCTTTCTTTACTTTAAGCCCATAATCATGAAGACGTTTAAGTACTATTTCTAACCTATCCAAATGCTCTTGATCATTTTTTCCTGTTACTAAAATATCGTCAAGAAAGCAAACTACACCTGGCATAACAAACATTTGCTCCATGATATTTTGAAATATCGATGGTGCGGTTTTTATACCATAGGGTAAACGTGTATATGAAAAAAGCCCTTTATGTGTCGTAATAGTTACTAGTTTCCTAGATTCTTCCGTTAGCAAAACTTGCTGATAAGCTTCTGATAAGTCAATTTTGGAAAATTTGTCACCACCTTGTAATTGTGAAAATAAATATTCAATTCTCGGCAATGGATAATGTTGATCTAGTAAATGAGAGTTCAAAGTTACTTTAAAATCACCACATATTCTTATGCCACCATTTTGTTTTAAAACAGGAACAATGGGCGTGGCCCATTCTGAAAATTCAGTTGGTATTAAAACTTTATTTTCGACCAACCTCTGAATTTCTAATTCAATTTTTGGTTTTAAAGCTAGTGGTACAGGTCGTGGTCTACAAAATTTTGGAACTGAGCCTTCTTTTAATTTTAAAGAAACCTCAAATTTATTAAACGTACCCATTTTTTTCGTAAAAATATCCGCATACTTATTAATCAACATATCAATATTATTGGCTGCAGAATCTATTTTACATAATTTACTAGCAATTTTACAAATACCTAAATTAAGCATTGCTAATCCATTTCTACCAATAAGTGGTGGACCTCCATTTTTTATGACATATGTTTTTAAAACATGAAATTTGTCTTCATACATAATATTTAAATTTAAAAATCCTATTGGTTCAAATGTTACACCAACATAATCTTGCAATGACAAGTCATTTTTTTGTAATTTCTTANACTTGACCCCCATTCCCATTTAAAAAAATTTGGAGGATGGCACCCCCACTTAGGGGGTTGAAGATTTTGCTATGCTTTTTGCGCCAAAAGTTGTACCCCTCAGAAGCAAACTTTACCTGTTTTTGGATTTTGCCGAAAAGTTCATTACTACCCTGTAATGCCTTGCGGTACGTTTTCGATAGGCTACCCTGTATAATGTCAGTAGGAATATACCAAATAAGGCATACGGAATACGCATTCGATTACCTATGTCAATAGAGTGATTATTTATTTCTTATGAATTCTTCAGTGGCTAATAATTCGGTAGTACATGCTGAATAATTTAACAAACTCTGGCTTAAAATATACAGAATACCTTGATAAACACTGTTATTTTTTAATACTACGCGTTAAAACGTTTTATCGTTGCAACTCATCAGAAACTTGTTTTTTATTAAATATTTCTAATCTTCCATAATGGAAAATAATTTGTATACCTACGATAAGTTTACATAATACTGATACTACTTATTTAAATTATTTTTTCTATTTTTCTTATTAAATAGTTACTCTAACGAAAACATAATGACGAAATATCTATACTACCATAAACCTTAACTAAACGGTCAAATGTTCGATATTCTTAATGAGGAAACGCTCTTCTAATGTAGAGTAATATTTATACATACATTCTTATCTATTCTCATAATATTCTCAATTACAATAATCAGAAAATGAAACTCATGCTATTAAAAGGTATCTGCACAAAATAATTAATAGGGTTAATGGTATCGAAAAAATATTTCCTTACGCCAAATAAAAGATCAACAATAATTAAAAGTCTGTAAATAATAATTGTGAAAGAAAACAAAATGTGAGATTGTTTTATATTATATGCGAATAAGCAGTTCTACACTAATTTAACATAAAAATGTTTTTACAAATTATTTCTTGTTTACTCGTTATTATTTTTTAGAAATATTTTCTTCGTGCTCCATTCTAAGGTACGATGCCATAATTACTTATGTATAATTGTTGCTATGAATTGTCAGCACAGGAATGTCGGCAGTTCTTTATTTACATGTTCATCTCTTAATAAGTCACGCTCGTAGAAATGCCAATGCCATCCTGTCACCACATAATGCATGGCAAATGTACAGGGTGATTCGTAAATTAACAAGCACATGGTAGGTGCGGGTAGGGGACTCTAAAATATGGAACTTTGTCGCAACTTACCTTTATGCCAAGTTACTTCGTTTAACAGTTAGATAGTGATAAATTAGTCAAAATAATTAGCTATAATAAGTTATTTTCTTTAAACTTCGGTATGCTTGCACTTGCTAGATGTCAGTTTTTTACACGTAACCGAAGTAACAGCATTTATAGAACTCAGAAAAATATCCTCTCAGTGTAAATGTTATTGCTTTGGTTACTGTGTCATAAACTAGACACAAGTACTAACATCCAGAAATTTAAAGAAAACAATTTGAATTGTTCTAGCAAATTTATCACCATTTGTCACTGTTGCCACTAAACAAATAAACCAATATTTTTTGGCAGAGGTATTTTTCAAGTTTTTCCTCTGGCGATGGCGATGACGATATCGATGCCGATGACGATGAGCATGTGGATGAGGATGAGGATAAAGCTGAGGCAGAGAATGAGGACGGACATGGGATTCTAGATGAGGATGATAATGATGATGACTAGAGCTCGAGGTTTTCGTCGGCTAGTCACAGGCGTGTTCGTCATAAACAAATAAATAAACACGTAGGTATAAATAAAAATAAATAAATTTACGTATTTTACCAGCAAAATGTCGTTTTTTACCTCTTGGTGCGTTCCACATTATTAGAATATGAAAACACGTATACACGAAGCAAACGTGAAGCCAATAAGTACTCGTATTTAATCACTGTTATTACTGGCTTTGTACTGTGCGCTGTAGCGGAAGATCGACGCGATGGCTATGATAATCCGACCGAATCCCGAGCTCTAATGATGGCAATGACGATGACAATGAGGATGAGGATAAGGAGAGGAGGAGGAGGAGGCGATGAGGAAAGAAGGAGGATCAGAATGAGTAGGATGAGAATGACAATGACAATTTTTTTTCTTATTTGCTCTTTTTTTTACTTTCATAAGTACATATATTTTATTATTAGCTCTCACATGTTTTTACTCTTTATTAAGGTATTAAGCTAATTCATACCAATCCTATCAAATGAAGTCAAACAACAATGACAATGACAATTTTTTTTCTTATTTTCTGTTTTTATTTTTTTTTACTTTCATAAATCATATATTTTATTATTAGCTCTCACATGTTTTTACTCTTTATTAAGGTATTAAGCTAATTCAAACAAATCCTATCAAATGAAGTCAAACAACATTCTTCGATAGATTTCTGCACTTTTAAATCAATAACGAGATAATAAACTCTTGTTAGTTTATTTTACCATTTGCAGTGTAATTATAATTATTATTTTATTTCATACAGATATGGAATTGATATTAAAATTGATAATCGTGGTTAAATATAAAGTTTTTTAATAGCCAAAATAACATTAACAACCTACATATACAGTGTAGGAAAGCGCCGATGGTCTATCACAAGTTACGTGAGAGCGATAAAGTAAGACATAGAAATCCATGCGATAGAGAAAGAAGGCTATAATGAAGGCGTATCATAGTCACCGCTCGTTTCGCCCTTCCACAAATAAGAAGTGGATCTTATTTGTGGAAGGGCGAAACGGGCGGTGACTATGATACGCCTTCATTATAGCCATCCTTCTCTATCGCATGGATTTCTATGACTTACTTTATCGCNGTCACCGCTCGTTTCGCCCTTCCACAAATAAGAAGTGGATCTTATTTGTGGAAGGGCGAAACGGGCGGTGACTATGATACGCCTTCATTATAGCCATCCTTCTCTATCGCATGGATTTCTGACTGATGACTTACTTTATCGCTCTCACGTAACTTGTGATAGACCATCGGCGCTTTCCTACACTGTATACCTGCCTACAGTGTACCCAACACATTATATCATATAGATACTGACGAGAAGCCAATATCTGGTTAATTTAAAATTTGGTCGTCTAAAATTTGGTGAATATTTAGTATTTTTGAGAAAAAATTTTATTTCTCCCTGCAAATTATTTAAGAAATTGTCACTTTAAGATTAATATGACTTCCAAGGTTTGTAGAATATTGTGATACTATTTTTGGGAAACATAAAGTTTTTTAGTGACAAATGTAAGACATATACAATATATCATTAAATAAGGAATATTTCCAAAAGGAATTAAAACACCATAGTCACCCAGATCCATAAATAAGACGGTCCACAAAATATGTATTTATAAAATTTCCGCTTGTAAAAAAAATTATATTTAGGCTTTTCTTAAAATACTTATCTCAATAAATGCTTCGATATATACAGCTAGCATTTACTTCTTCAAATAAACATAACAATACAGATGTATACCTTTCAGCAGAAATTAATTGAAACGCAGGAGAATGTCGGATTAAAATCTTTTGCGACCTCAACAAGGTCTTTGATTGTATTGACCATCAAAAATGATTCACAATGCTACACATGTATGATATTCGTTCTGATCTACAGGATGTGTTATTTAAATTTAAATTCCCAAGCATTTCAGTAAATCTAAAACTACTCGTTCCACAAAGGTTTTTTAAGATTTCTTCTAGAAATACGTTTTTATATAAATGCAATACATTTATGAAAAGGGGTAGCAGGGGATCTTAACCCAGGAAAAGATAAAATTTCTATGCTAATTGTTCTCACTTTTCTTAAACACATCTAATTTAAAGCATTTCATGCAAAATGCTTTTTCAAGCAAAATCATAAAAACTTTTCTGTGAAATGAGTAGTTCAGTTATTTAGGTTATAGAGGGTTGTTACAACACAATAAAAATTATATATTAAAAAAAACATAAAAGATGTACATTTTTCAGAAATATCGCTAGTAGTTACGGACATTAATCGACAACCAACTAACCTAGTGGTATTTCTGGGATTGTCTATGAAGTGACTCCCTATATCTCAGTCACTGAGTGAGCATTGGATTTTTATTTTTAATTATCTATATACCTCATTAGCTCAAGTTACAGCGTCCAACGTTGTCATACATATTTTAGACAAATTTTGTTTCAACACCTGCATATCTAAACCGAAGCTTTTCTGAGTATTTTTATTTTTCATTATAGTTTGACCTTATTGAAGTTACATTGTCAATATGGACAATAGAGCAAACCTAAACAGAAAACACCTTTAGGCAATTTCTGATCAACATCCTGCATTGTGTTTTTTTTTGCAAGAACTGGTAAATTTTAAAAACATTGTGCAGTTTTGTATTTTTAATTTTGCAAACTATTTATAAAATACAAAATAATTTTGTTGTGGATAGCAGCATTCAGATCTTAATAGATGGAGAGCTAGCTAAATAAGGGTATATGTGACTCGATACAGTCGAAATTACCCATGGTACTAGAAATTACCTATATCCATTACGGGTTCGGTTGTTACCGACATAGCGAAAATCGTCGTCGTCAGAAGGCTCCCTGGATGAGAGGATAGAGGGTTAAAGACCAAATAAGCTATCTTTTAGCCAAGCGGCAATATGCCATCTTGCCTAAAAGATAGCTTATTTGGCCTGGAAAAAACATATCCAAATTTGGTGAAAATAAATGGTGGGGTTTTTGAAAAAATCAATTTTGAAAAAGAATTACTTTATTCCGTTTTTCTCATTTATTTCAGAAAGTTTAAAAGCAATTTGAATTCTGAAAAAAAAAACAGATAAAAGCTGATGCAATGCTACACATTTTGAAAAAAAAAAACGTTTCGATAGGATGATTTAGGTCAAAATGACGGCCAGTTGAAAAAATATACATTTTCGAAACCGTATCTCCCGAAAGAAGCAATATGGCATATTGCCGATAAAAGATAGCTTATTTAGCCTTGAAAACATATCCAAATTTGGAGAAAATAAAAGATGGGATTTCTGAGACAATTAATTTAAAAAAACTTTTTTTCGATTTTCTATGCATTTTCATTTTCGCATAACACAGTCAAGATGTAAATTTTGACATGGCGCCACAGAGCTCTAAAAATTTTTTTCGAAAAAACAAAAAACACTACCATTTACATTTTAAAATGGGCTTTTCGATAATTTGATTTAGGTATTTATAGTTTAGTACTTATAGAAAGGATTTGAAAAATATACACATGTAACTATAAATTAAGAATATATATATTAACACTAGACAATGTACACATTTTTTACGAAAAAGAAATTAGATACTTAAAACGTTTTAAATTCTATATTAAAAACTATTTAGCCGATATTAACGGATGCCATTAAAACTTCAATGAATTATATAAATAAATATTAGTATGTATTGTTTTTGCTTTAATGTTAACTACAAATATATTTGTCAAAGGGAAAAGGTAGGTACATGTAAATGAACCTTTTTGTTTAACAGATGTAGTTGACGCTTTAATAAAACTATGTATTTTTTTTAAGAAAAAGTGTACAATTTTAAACGAACACCAATCTTGCTAAGATATATTGAAACCTAATAATTTCGAAATGAATTACAATTTATGGTTATAATTTGCCAATTTGAATAAACAGCCTTATTTCACGTTTTATCAAAAATGTATTTGTTTATTGTCATGTGATCCAAAATCATTTAAATAGCAATTATAAATTTCAAGTATCATTCTACACTACAAGATGATATTTGAAAATTTGATAAATTTATTACAATTCTCCAACCTGTTCTCTGATTAAAAATTAGTTTATTAATAAATACATACAAGATTGTTCGGGAACGGTAGTCTCCTTGAGCTGAAATGTATTATTTGATAAATTTTTGTCTAGCTATTTTAGTCAATTAATTATAATATATAAAATTGCTATTAGGGTCATCACTGTGATGAGGCGCAGAATCCTGAATAATTAATAATTAATAAATTATAATATATAAAATTGCTATTAGGGTCATCACTGTGATGAGGCGCAGAATCCTGTAATATAAAAAAATGAGATTAAATATTCTTTATTGAATAAACCCCAAAACTGTACAAACAAACTATTATTTCTTCAAAATTACAGATCCTAAGCTTATTGCAATATTTCTTTAGGTACCAATTCTTAAAATATTGCATTAGCAATTTAATGCTGTCGGGGTTCGCAGAGTGGTCGTTTTCCGAAATATTATTAGTTTTTTCCCAATGTTCACAACCTACTATTAAATAGGTTTTTTGTTTTGCATGATCTTATGTGAAATATTTCATAGACAGATAAACATAAATAAGATCCAGTTGTATTTTAACTGAATTCGTAATAAGTAATAATAAGTAAACGTTGCATATCGAAGTTTCGACTACTACCATCACTTGTGAATGAATATGAGAATATGAGTAATTCGGGTTTGCTTTCTGAATTTCCAAAATGTTACAAAGCAGTTTACTTATAAATTATTCTTGCTTTGTAGATTCACTCTATGTTATGTTCTGTTATTATCTGCGCTAAATTTTATTTTACTTATACAAAATTTTGTCGAAAAACCTGCACAACGTTAATCGTATCTACCATTGAAAATATATATCTTTGTTCTGTTTGCTGAATCACATTTCCATATATATTTACTTTTCGTAAAAAGTAGATGTAAGATCTACTACAGAACATCTGAAACAAATTAGGTTTATAATTATATATACCTAACATATTCTTGTAGTGAAAGCCTCACCGTATTTAATTAAAATTTAGGATTTTAGACGTGGTAAATTTATTATTATAATCTATGTTGTTTAAAGAAGCTAAACGTTAATATGCTCGCCAATAACTTGAACAAATTTGATAAAGCCGTGGGCAGGGTAGCTACTCCTTAAGAAATCTTATTGAGAGCAATATATTTTTCAATAAGGCTTAATTTTTTTAATTGCACTGACATGCTGAAAAATATATTTGAAATTTAAAAATGAAAGGTAATGGTTTAATTGGCCTGCGTTGTAACGTATTTCTGACAGAAATTGACCCGTTTCACTATTGTCGTAGAAAATTAGTAGTTTTTAAAATATTCTGATGGAAACTTCCGTGAATCACCTGGTATATATAGATAGGTACTTATATGACCTTCACATTTAACATTACTTCTTAACGGTTTTGTCTGATTATGAAGAAGACCGCTCCAAGGCGCCTCGATGACTAAAAATAAAATCCACAAATATAAATATATCACGTCGTGTATATTGAAGAAATTAGTACAAAAATGTCTATATTAATATCATTCATTTTTTTAAAACTTTCTTTTATTTAATTAGGTATCTAGTTTGCACTACAAGAGATAATAAATTTCAAAACTATAAAAGTTTTGAATTAAATTATATATTTTTTCAAATAATATAAATTCTAAGAAAAATTATAGATTACAGCAAATATTTCACATAGTTTCCAGAAAATATATACATTTGAATGGAATAAAATAATATTTGCTACAAATAATTTTATTTGATCCAAATACATTTTTTTTTGGTTGCAGATGACAAAGAAAACGAAGATTACGATGATGATGACGACGATAACAACAACGACGACGATAGTGATGATGACTATGACGATGAGGATGAGAGAACGGGGATGATGAAGATGGGGATGAGGGTGCGGATGAGGGCGAGAATAAGGATGAGAATAAAAATGAGAATGAGGACGGAGGTTAGGATGAATATTATGATGAGGATGTTTACTATAAGGATGACGATGACACTGACGTTGATGATAATGACGATGCTTCTAGTGCAAAAGGAGTGCTGGATTGTACCCATACCTGCATGCTGAAACTATCACAATATGGCGTCGCGTCGGATGTTAGAAAGAAACAAATTTAATGTGTGATTATACTAAAAAAGGTGTTTATAAAGTTATATATGACATTATTTCTTAATATTAACGGAATTATATAACACCGAAGAATATTTAAAAAATTGAGTATTTGTTATTAGTAACAAACAGCTCCTATAGCAAAAAAAAATATTAAAATTCTTAAGCAATAAGGGGTGCTAAATGGCCTTTACTGAACTGAAAATTGATCAAAACTTTTTTAGTGGTCTTAAGCCCGACACAACCCGTGCTGATATTTAAATTATTGTTGTAAAGTTGGAAGGACTAAATGTGATTAGTTACAGATACCACTATAGAACGTCTTAGAGGACCAGCATTATCTGATTCCCTTCGTAGCGGCTGTGGAACCAATAACAAGAACCGAAATAAGCATCAGGGTAGGCATAGGGGTTCTAAAAGCTGGTACGCCTACACAGAGTCTAGCCCGAAAACAACAAGGGCAGGTCAAAAACCTATCAAAGGCTGTTAGTAGAGGCGATAAGATACGTAGGCTACGGCATAACAACGCGAAAAACCATCATAATTTATACATAATTTTCTATGGAAACTGCAGTATCTTAATTATGCAACCCTGCAGCCTAGCATGTACTTGAACTACTTTTTTCATATTTTTTAATGTAGAACAGTTTAATTATGGAGAAATAATAATAATAATAATAATAATAATAATAATAATAATTTTAATANAGACTTGTTGCACGAAACAGGAAACTTGTCTCACTAACATTTAACCTAGCTATTTAAACGAGGTGGTTCAGACTCACATTTCTGAAATAAGACATCGTTGTCTGTTTCGTATATATGTTTCATGCAATACCACATAGGTACTCTGTTTCATGTAATTGCGTTGTTTCACAAATTAGTTGAGTCTGAAGAAATTTAATGAGGCATATATGATAAGAAACAAAATATGTGGATTGTTTCAGCTACAAATTTGACGAAATTTGGTTCTTCAGTATGTCATTGCGGCCTTAGCTGTTAAAATGGTCAAGATATGAAATGAAATTTCACACTTATACCATCCCGTAAGATGCTACAGTGACTGTGAGCAATGTAAACGAATGACCTTCCAATTTTTTTTTAGTAAATAATAATAATAATGTCTTTATTTCCAAACCAAAGAACATGTAACAAGATATGAAAAAAAACAAAATATTATATTGGAAATCCCAAGGGGCAGTTTACACTACGTGTGCTCTACCACTTAACCCTTGCTTTCATTTAGCATTTATACATATATCAAACTGAGGAAACATACTACAAAAACAGAATGATACAAGTATATAAACTACGATAAAATAAAAAAATGACAGAATTCATAAGTATTCCAAAAAATACAGAATAAAAAATACATAATAAGAAAAAAAACATCTTTCAGTAAACCGATGGAGGTAGGGGAGAGTCAAATATTTTATATTAAATTCTGCTTAGCAAATAACCTACTTTTTATGAAAGATCTAAATTTAGTTATGCTTAATGATGCCACTTCCGAAGAAAATTTATTGTAGATTCTGTATACAGGGTGATACAGTCATAATGTCATTAATTTTAATCACGTATTCAGAAGGCTTAATAAAAACAGAAAATCGGAAAAAAAAATGTTTCATCATCCCTATTCATTTGTTGTTTTAGCATAAATAAATAACAATTGTTATCACAATATTTAAGGTAGAATATTTCTTTATCATGTGTCTAGACAAAGATGTTTATTTACGTCTTGTCCGAGTTCTAAGTAGGATCATATTCTATATAAAGTAGTAAATCATTGCCTGTCAAGGGATTCAGTGCAATTCGCTTTTTACGTTTACGCTTTTACGCTTTTACGGGTTTTAGAAATTGAATAATTTCTTTATACATTATGAAGGGACAAACGGATCAGTTCACGTCTGGCACCCTTGTTCCTACAAAAATTCCTTTATTCTCATAAACTATTTATTTTAAATGTAATTTATTATAAATCCAATTTGTTTTTTAATTTCCATATATGTACTACATTTTACTTCTGTTGCGCCACTGTTGTTTACTTGTTTTTTGGAGGCGCTCTCTGTTTTACGTCTAAGCTCGCCAGGTTAGTATTTGACGTATAACCCACCACTTCGTACACTCGATGCACCTGGACGACTACAGCTACTACGAGAACACAGCCGGTATTTTAGATTTTAAATTCAATTTGTTGATACGATTTTCCTTTGATAAAAGACCGACAACTTTTTGCTACTACACTCGTATTAGTCTAGGGGCTAGATAGGTTTCCGTAGCCAAACAGAATGCCACGGCTGCAAACAACTTATTCCTAAGTATTTTGACTTCTTGAAACCAAAAAACTTGGTGGCAAAGCCTAAAAGTAGTCAGTTTAATTGTTATTAACAAATTGAATGTTTAAATGGCTGTAAAAAGTTTATTTTTATAGCTAGTACAATTTTTATCCGTTAATAGTTACGTTTTCTCATAACAAACATATATTTTTTTGAAAATTAAAAAAAGATTAACTTTAACCAATGTTATTGCAAATTTAGTGCAAATATCTTACATTTTCCGTCTCTGCGCGCACCTATTTTACCATATCTCTGGTTCAATTGGACGGATTGAGACGCACATCTCATTTTAAAACTTAAACTTTATTTTACAAGATAGGTAAGTTCCATTTATTAATTTACTTATTTAAAAATTAATGGCAGCTTAAAAATTTGTGGAATTTCAAGGAAAATGCTGGCTATCCGGTAACTTTTTTGGCTTTTAGTCGAAGTTGAATAATAAAAAAAACTTATAAACAATTAAAACCGGCATTTTCGTTGAAATTTCACAACTTTCTAAGCTGCCATTAATTATTAAATAAATAAATTAATAAATGGAACTTACCTAGAGAAAACGTAACTATTAACGAATAAAAAATTGTACTAGCTATAAAAATAAACTTTTTACAGCCATTTAAACATTTAATTTGTTGATAACAATTAAACTGACCACTTTCAGGCTTTGCGACCAAGTTTTTTGGATTCAAGAGGTCAAATATTTAAGAATAAGTTGTTTGCAGCCGTGGCACTCTGGCTACGGAACCCTATCTGGCTCCTGGACTATATGGTGCACGTGCAAATTAAAAGTGGCTTAAAAGGTTACTGAACCACAGGTTATCCTATGTCGGAAACACGTACCGAGTTGTTTATTTGTCTCCGTCCCATTGTTTTTTTATGGAATATGGAAGCCTCTCTTCTATTACTTACAGTCAATATTTAAATACTACATACATTTCATCCTCTCTTTATAATTTATCTAGTGAGTGTTGGTTTTTTATGTCATTATTTCTGTAACGAAATTGAAATGGTTATGAAATGAAATTTAAATTATTTGAACTTTTGGGGTTTTGTAACTTCAATATAAAATTTTATTTAAAGTGAAATAGCTAATTTCTTTGCAGTCATAATAGTCACATTTGGTCAGATGAAAACCCGCACACTACTCGTCGGTTTAGCTTTCAGAAGAGATTCGGTGTCAATGTCAATGGCGATCGTTTAATTGGGCCGCATTTTCTACCTGAACATCTGAATGAGCCGCGTTACTTTCAATTTTTAGTAGAATTTTTTGAAAACCTTCCCCTTCGAGCTTACAGCAAATGTTAAAATTATGTTACATTATGATGCTAATAAAAACTGCATGCTCAGACCTCCTCGAGGTTCTTGCTGGACAACAATAACAATTTAATATGTTGATTGCATAAATAAAAAATAATTTATAGCATTTTAAATTATTATTGGCTGACGTGAGCAAACCGTTTATTTATTGTCTTTATATGAGCGAAAATATATAAATATGGCAACGTTGCATCTAGGACGCGTTGTTCATATCGTAGCCGCGCACAATATTGTGAATAACCGCCATCGTATTATACTCATTTTTCTCTATATACTCTTAAAATTAATGACATTATGACTGAATCACCCTGTATGTTATACCTAAAACCCCTTTCATAGAATGCAGTATTATGACATAGTGGCGAAAGCAGACCTTTAGAACGAATATTTATAGCATGAACATCGTTTTGAAATGTAATTTTATTATATAGGTACGGAGGAGTTTTTGTCAATACAAGTTTATGAAAAAAGCATTGTAAATGAAAAAGTCTGCGGTTTGCCATGTTTAACCATTGTATATCTATAAGTTTATGTGAAACATGTTCAAATTTTCTTATACCATATACAAAGCTAATACATGAATTTTGTACGCGTTGAATGCGATTTTTAGAAGTCAGGTCTAAATAAGGCCCGTAGACGGGTGCACAGAAGTTGAAGTGGCTTAACACTAAAGTTTCGCATAACATTTTTTTGTATTGTAGTCAATATTACTCCTATGAGGATACAGAAGTCTCAAAGCATTGTATATACAACGGTCGTATAAGTTTACTGACTTGCTCTCTGAACCTAAGTGAACGATCAAGAGTTAGTCCTAAATTTTTGACACTTTCAGATATTGTTATTAGTGAGCCCATTATTTCAAGTTGTATTAAATTTTCCAAATTAGAAACAGTATTCTTATGTGCAAATAAAATCGCAGCAGATTTAGCGGGATTCAAAACCAAATGGTGATTTTTAGAAGTATCGTAAATCCTTTGTAGGTCAGTATTAACTTTGACACTGGCTGATTCATAATCCGAGGAATTAAATAATACAGTTGCATATCATCAGCATACATGTGAATAGAACAGTATTTTATAAATTTAACAAACTGGCTGGTATAAATACTAAATAAAACAGGCCCTAAAATGAAACCCTGCGGAACACCAGAAGAAATTTGCGTAGGTTTAGATAAGTTGTCCCATAACCTTACAACCTGTGTGCGATCCTGTAAGTATGATTGAATGAGTGAATTGGCTTCGTTTTGAAACCCACATGATTCAAGAATAAATAACAGTACTTGATAGTTAATAGTATCAAAGGCTTTACTAAAATCTAGTAATACCATCGCAGTATTTTTCCTTTCATCCACAGCTTGAATAATGTCGTCGGTGATATGCATTAATGCTGTAGCACAGCTGTATCCTGGTCGAAATCCAGACTGAATCGATGGAAGAATATAATTAATTTCTAAGAAATTGTGAATTTGATTCTCCATTACTTTTTCAGCAACTTTAGATAGACAGGGTAAAATGCTAATCGGCCTTAAATCAAATATTTGTTTTGGATCGTTATTTTTAGGTATAGGAATCACAACCGCATTTTTCCATAATATAGAAAACCTGAGAGTCCAGAAACATACTATTAACTATGTGTACTAGATACTTTAAAAATTGGGGACAACACAACTTAATTAGATTTTAAACTCAAGGTATCAGCACCAGGGGATGATTTTTTCAAATTTATCAAGATTTTATGAATATCTGCAAATGTGACCAAACTAAAATTAAATGAATTCTCACATATTTAATTTTCATTGTAATATCGAATTATATATATAATCAGGGGCAACATTTTGATGAGGAATATATCTAAAAAAAATTATTGATTTCATCAGGATTTGAAAGGTGATAAGGTAGTACATGTTTTTTATTTATTACATCAAGTTTTCTTAATTCAGCCCAAAGTAATTTAGAATTTTTATTTCTGGAAATGTAATTGAAATACAATGGTTTTTCTGCACGCACAGCTTGATTTACCACATTTCTCATTTGTTTATAATAGACCCATTTAGTCTGACAAGAAGATTTTTTAAAAGCAGCCCTTGCCTTATCTCGTTGACTCATTAATAATAATTTAATATTATCAGTTACCCATGGAGCCTTCTTCTTGGTGAAATATGCATAAATCTCGAAAAACTGGTAAGTGTAAGTAAAAATATGTAAGGATTGTACATATTGATTTACGGAGAATTGCTCGAAGAATTTATTAAGAAATTACTAGGATGTAGTAAAATTTACTAAAGAATTACTAAGATTCATTGTGATTTAGAAGGATGAAGTAAGATTTACTAAGTTTTTAAGGAGATATTACCAGATTTATTAAAAAAAAAGAATGTTAGTCTCGGACTTATCCATCCTATATGTTTTTGCAAACTCGTCTCTGTTCAAATGAAAATCAATATTTTTACCAGTAAATATTAATACATAGGCATGATTGTACGGGTGTACGCTATGAATGTACATACATACATAAAAGTAACTTGTTAGATTTCATGAAGGTCACCAATTTAAAAATTACAGTTCTTTGTAATAACTAGGTACTTGCAGAGGAATATCTATTACGTTGACATTTACCTTTTAAGTGTTAAACGATTCTGTACCTAATGTATCTAGGATTTATTTTCACTTAAAACAAAGCGTTATTGCTTAAACGTTGAACTTTTATTTGCAATGATGTTAAAGTTGGAATTATGAAACTATTGAAACTTGTTTGCATTTTTCTTTTATTTACCATTTAACCTATAAATTAGGTACGCAAGATATGACGCACAAATGCGTAAAATTTAATTTACTTGGTCTACTATTCCCATTCATATAATTTAAATAATCTACTAAAGATATACGTAATAGGTGTACAGGATGTGACAGGATGAACGCCTCGTAATTTTAAATATTGCACGGTGTGTTATTTTATTTTACTATCCTAGACAGGTTTTATTGATATATCCCCTAAATAAAATGAGGTAGAACAATACCTTGAAGAGAATGAAGAAATACTGAAAATCGAAACAGAGAGTGACACAAAAAAAATCTTTTTTTTATTGTAAATCCAATTTTTCCAAACATTCTATATATTATTACTCAGTGTGTCTATGAATGGATTTGAAAAGAGAGAAAACTTTTGTACTTTTGTTCTCATTTATATTCTTGTGCGTTTTTCTTATAAGATGTTAGAAAATATTATGAAGTTTACTAAATATTTAAAGTTGATATTGCATGAAACATCCACTCTACCGGGTATCTGCTCTGACCAGCACTGAATATATTCCTATGCCAGTAACCGATATATATATTTTTTTTTTAGATTTCCATATCTCGTTTTGGTAAAGTGTTGCTTAGAATTAATTTTAGTTTATAAGTTTTTGCTAGTTTTTTTTTGTGGTAATTGATTCTGATTTTACAATTTAATAATTATCTTATCAAAAATATCAAAATAGCCAATTGTTTCCAATTTTAACAAGTGCGAAAATAAAATTTTATTCTTAATAGCTTTGCCTAATACAATTTTTCGACATCTATCTACACAGAAAATATTTTTTCCCTGACAAAGCGACTTTCATTTTCAGATATCAAAATGTAATAGGTACTAATTACTTACTGAAGGAGGATTTTTACTCCAGGATGTCTTTCAATACAATTTTTGGCGTCTATGATTAACATGATCTAAAGAGCTCTTTACATATTAAATGTTGAAAATATATGACATTTTTAGATTCTTAATGCTAATTTTATTTATTTTTATTTTTATTTTAAGGATTATATTTCCGAAACAGTAACATATAGAAATTGACTTTCGCCTACATTTAGTTAGTTAAGTAGTAAACTTAAAAATATTTGTTCTACTACTTTGTATGTTCTACATAAATATATCATCATTTCCTTCAACGCCTTTTTTACCCTTTGAAAATTTGAAATAATTATTACTAATGAAAAAGTTAATAATATGAAAATGGAATATAACGTTTTCTATAATGTATCAGCTTTCGTCAGCTTTATTTAAATACATTTTCACGTTCAATGTATTTTTTTAAATAAACTCGGATAACAACAAATCGATATCTGAATGTTGCATTCTCAAAAAAATCTTTCAATCCAAGACAGACATTTTTTATTTTTCCTAGGGAAATCATTACATATTAAATTAGGAAATTTATTCCAATTTAGCTATCTGCATCTGTACTCCTGATTGTATCAGAAACAGCAATCTAATCCAATTTAAAACACCTTCTATAACATAATTATACTATTAAATTCTTATTCGCGAAGGATATTTACCAAATTATGTTTTAATCACGAATAAGTCGTTCGCCCGGAAGAAGAGAGTTACATCTCAAAAGCGAGTTTAATTTCTCGGAAAAAGAGTTACATCTTTCAAAATTTCTCTAACTATAATATTAAAATGAAATATTAATACGTTATGTTGAAAACAGCTCAAATAGACACATAAATAAAATATAATATTTTTCTAATTTTTTTCTCATTTTGGAATAGGCTTAAATAAACATTAAAATAATTTAAAACTGCTATCCTGGAAAATGATACTTTTTGAGATATAACTCTCTTCTTCCAGACGATCGAAGTCATGAAGTTTAAAATGATTTTTTTTCTTACTTTAGAATTATATTAAAAACATTTTTTCAACATTTGAAAAGTGTTTCCACATAAAAATTCTTCACGTAATTCTATATAAAAATGTTGACATTTAAGTCACAATTATTTGATATCGTCTTTATGCTACACCTGAATAAATATAAGTCACAGTTAACTTTATGGTATTATAATGAACAGTAATGTCTGCTGATGGTCAAGGTATGGAAATATCGAAGGCCAAACAATTAGATATATTAGCAATTATTCTGTGCAACAACTTTTATCCTTACTGGATTGTTTATTTTTAGTAAGTTAAGTAACACGTTTAACATAAAAATGGAATTAAGCAGCTATGGTCTTATTTTTTAGTTTCTGAGAGTATTAATATTAATATATTCTTACACAATTCACTAATTTTAAAATATGTATATTATTATTACACAATTTACTTTGAGACTATTTCTTTCTTGAATTCTTTTTGAAGAGACGGACATTTCATCATAGAACATTCACGAGATGTTTCTTTTCCAACGCATTAACGGTCATGGTTACATCCGTTCTCGCGACTAATGAAAATCGTTTAAAAAAAGTTGGTTTTAAAAAACTTTTGAGAAATACAAGCAGGGAGCGTAGAGTAAGCTTCAGATTCAGATAGAGGTTAGACACCACCAAAAGCTGTACCCGCACATCGTCGCCTACTATAGCCATGCAGATGCTAACGAATGTATTATTAAACACATGAGACTTATTTATTAATTAACAGCTAAGGGATTTACCTAAGCTGTTACTCGTGTCTGTAGTATCAGTCTCTATCTGCATCTGAAGTCTCGACACTCCACTATGGTCGTACCTTTATTCGCTGAGGAGACATTGTCGAGAGCAGCATTTTTTTATATGCCGCATTCATAACAAATTGATTCAATTCCTGGTTATATGGATGAGGCTTAAAATATCTAGTGTTTTTTTATTTGAATATTTTTATTTTTAGCAAATTACATAAATTTAGATTTTATAGATGATTTTATATTTTTAAATTCCTTTTAAAATAAGGTTAATGGAGGTGCAGAATTTATGGCGTTCAATTAAGCGCCGGGGTTTAAATTATTTGAATTTACATTGGCAAAATACCTAAAGAAAAAACTACATAGGAAATACCACAAATAAATACTTTCTGGAAATATCTTTAATGAAACCCAAAATTTTGAAATTGATTATAAAACATAAAATGCATTTTATTTCTATTTTTTGAACTAATAATAAAGAAAAAATAAATACAAATTTTAATGTATTAGTTTATTATAACAGGGTGTGCATAGGCATACTAAAAAATAATAGGGGGTCCATGGTTACTGCAACCCCCCTCCTGTCCGTTCGCAGTTTGACATTTTAAACCAAAATTACACAAAAAGTGTGTCGACCTAAGATCAAAATATGTGCTAAATTTCAAATAAATATCTCTACAATCACCGGAGTTATCAATAAAAATCATTTGTTAAATTTTAATTTTGACATCCTGTATTGGGGCTCCGAAATGAAAAGTGATATAAGAAAAGTCCCATTATTTTAGTCCATAGAATTTGTGGTATTGTAGTATACAAAAACTTTTATTCGTTAAATTTTATCACTTTCTTGTCAGCCAGCCACAAACTTTCTAAAACAGAATTTATGGATTCTTTTTGTACCCAACGCAGGAAAACAGTTCCAAAATTTCTCGGCTCTGTTGCAATTTGAAAGAAGGTAGGTTTTATTTTAAAATTATTGTTAATTGTACACACTCCATATTTTGACATATTTAGATAGATCTTTATTTTGCGGATATATTTTTATATTATGGTACGGCGGGTGTGCTGTTAATAATAAGTTGTGGTAAATAAGCTTATATACAGGGTTACAACTTTTTAATTGTCAATACAGGTATCTTTTTTATTTTAAGAAATACAGAAATGTTAAATAAGCAGAATTTTATGCAGACTACGCATTCGTTTTTAAATTTAGAAAATTCCGAATGGTTCTGAAGATATTCGAAGGAAACCGATTTTATGCCATTTCTTTTTTAGCTATGTTTTTCAAAATTTTAGGGCAAAAATATGTAGTCTGATATTAAATGATGTGAGCAATCGATATTTGCTGTCAATATTAACATAACTCTAAAATGTAGATATGCTGAGCGGTAGTTAAATTTTGCCTTTCTTATGGACCCCATACTGAAGTTTATAAGGATATATAATTTATGGGGTTTTCATAAATAAATAATCAATTTTAATAAACGAAGTCAAGGAGTCATGTGAAACATTTGTATTTTTTTTATAAATTAATTTAATATTTTTTATTGCGAATATTTTTTAACACAGCAACCTTTATTTACATAACAATAACAAGAGCAAGGAACAAATGAACATAGATAAAGCAAAACAAAATTAAAATAAAAAAATTGTCACAAATGTTCGAAGTACATTAATAATAATTAATTAATATTATTTTATATGATTTGACATGTACGAGTGATGAATAACTATTTAATTTTATTAGAAATTGTTTATTTGCCTTTGTAAAAAGATATTTGCATCTTAAAAATTAAATCTGCTAAATTTCATATAATGTTTCTCCATCTATATTCTTACTTCTTAAAATTCTATTAAATTACAATTCAAATTACAGTTTCCATATATAAAATTTCCTGTGATGCTATTAGAGCTTTATGATCCTTAGACATAGATGGCTCTGAGAGTATGCTTAAATGTTACTGTGTTGAATAGTAAATACAGATAAATTGACAAAATTAATCGAACAAGTTATCCGTGGCATGTACTGCGAGTTACAAAAAGTAGATCTTACCACAGATTCTTTGAGTGAAAATAATGGAACTTCCCTTATATCGTTTTTCATTTACGCTCTGCTTTTTCAAGAAACAAATTTTAAATTACAATCTAAAAAAATGTTTTTGTTAATACGTTGTTTTTTAACGTATTCACCTTAAATTTTACACAGACTCTTACTTTATGACAACATACATTTTAAGTAATTTTAGCAAAAAAAGCTGCAGAGACGGAAGAAAGTAGGACCGTGGTATTCATTGACCATCTAACATTTTCCTGTGCACGCTTACTATTTAAGGCATTTGTTTTTAATATCCGTTTCTGTTTTATTTTTTCACTCTTGCAAAATTTTTATTTAGGGCTTGGTTTATGAGTTATTATCTCGTATGCATTCTTTTTTATTAAATTACCTACGCTTGGATGGGGCTTGGCATTGTAAAACTTAAAAACTGTTTATTTTGACTTTAACTTTGGCAAGATTGTAGTTGAATAGAATCTAATTTGAGAAATTTGATTAACTTAAAATAAGATTTTAAGTTGGTTTCAATCCAATGTCCAATTCAAAATATAAGACAGACAAAAGAAATTAACATTAGAAATTTACACCAAATATGTAAAGATAAATTAAATTATAAATTAAAAGAAACTAACAACAATGATAGTCTATTCAGCTATTTTACGGCTTCTCGTCTACTTAGAAAACTGTAGTGTCTGAGTTGTAAGAAAACAAAAATAATAGAGACTTTTAAGAAACTTGGATTCCATTGCTAATTTGGCTGTTATATGTTATGCATGCCTTTCGCGGACTTGTTTGTCAGGCCTATTTTGTTGCCTGAGATATATCGATTGGGAACAGAAAGTTGATAAATACCACATATCTAAAAAAGTACGATATATCGTAAGTCAAACCCAAAATCAAAATTTGAATCAAATAAAACACAATAAAAAAATCTGTTTAATATACAGGATGAGTCAGAAAGAATCGGTCAACACTAAGCTGCATCATGCCTTATACGAATGTTGCTGGTTTAAAAAATACAGGGTGTTCAAGGTTTAAATTTAATTTTGAAATTCTAATCTAATAAACAGTTTAATTGTGCTTTTTAAATTTTATTAGTACTAACGCC
This sequence comes from Anoplophora glabripennis, assembly GCF_000390285.2. Lineage (NCBI taxonomy): Eukaryota > Metazoa > Arthropoda > Insecta > Coleoptera > Cerambycidae > Anoplophora > Anoplophora glabripennis. Next base: position 31,118 of record NW_019417528.1, read on the forward strand.
GTTGTCTGTAGCAAGTACCTATTTATTTTGAAGAAAATGCTCTTTATATTTGTAATGTTCCTTCATTACTGGAGAAAAATGCCTCTTAATATTTTGCCATATGCAGGTTGAAGATAAGAAACATTGTTTTTTTTTTCCTTCCACGATGTGTTAAAACAAACAAAATGTATTAGGTATTCTTTATTTATATTTTTTATTGTACTATTTATCATATTTAGCAAAATAGAACAGGGAATATAAATCTAAACCGACACGGCGTTCGACGTGGGGCTCGACCTTCTTCGTCGAGATCTCCCCCACGAGCTCCTGTCCTAGACATTACGTCTGTATTACATATATACCACAGACCACAGTCACTTGAGAATATCCTGCGACCTGGACTCCCTAGTGACGATCCATTTGAACTCCGTGCGTCACTATCGCGGACCCCGGTCAAGGGAACTGACATCCCAGATCATAGTTCACGACATGGCGCTCGACGTGGGGCTCGAAGTCCTTCTTCGACGTCTTCGCGGCGAGCCCAGGTTGCTGAATCTCCTCACAATTCACAAGTATTAGGCACAAACGATCATCTTACACGACATGGCGCCCAACGGGGGGCTCGATTCGAACTTCCGATGTCTCCACCGAGGGCCCATGTCGATCAAACACTACGCAATGGTCATCTTACACGACATGGCGCCCAACGTGGGGTTCGATTAGAACTCCCGGTGTCTCCACCGAGGACCCATGTCGACCAAACACTATGCAATGATCATCTTACACAACACAACCATCAGTTCCAGGTCACCCTGTATAAGTACTTGGACAACAAACATAACATTATTGTTCGGCAAAGATAGACCTACTAGTTAGGCAACCTAACTTTATGTCTCTACTGACGATTGACCGAGTTAGTTACTGTTAGTGTCAGTAGTAATATTGTGTGAATTCCATCCTTGAACGTTGTAAAACTATATTATACAGTCCACTGGTTTAATATTTTAATGTTCATCATTAGTATATCGCAAGTTAATATTAAAGTCTTAAACCCGAAATAAAGTGTATTAATCCTGGGTGCCAACCCGGGCATTCGAAGAGAATTTCCCGAAACATAATAATCCTGATCGGGATACAATCAGAAAACGGTGTGTGGAAAGCAACAAGTGTCTTCTCCACAGCGCACAGCAGGCAAACATGAAATCCTCCAATAATACTGCAGCAGTCTTCACGAGGAAGCCGGCATTTCAACGGATGGAATCCAGCGAGCACAAGGCCCAGTTAGACGAGCCAGGTCAAATACTCCATAACCTCTATAGCTCTCGCCACCAAAGCATACCCATAATCCCTTCTCGTTTCAAAGCAGCTCAATTTAACTGGTTCAGCAATTTTAGCTAAGTTTTCAGCTTATTAATTCCTTGTTTCACATTAAAATAAAGTAAAATCTTAAGTAGACAACATCATTAACTAATAACTAATAATATTTACATTTAATAAATATATAAATCATAACATAACATAATATATAAATCACACATTTTTCTCATTTTTATCAGGTACGTAAGTAGTCACGTCCAAAAAATATCATTTTTCAGTTTTAACAAAAATGACTGAAGTAAAACGTTTGACAACTCGTCGTGGCATACTCAAAGGACAATTAACTCGTTTCAATATAGCTCGGGAGCCAGCGACCGTTTTGAGTTAGTCATTTGGAAAAAGCTGAAAATTTTTCCTACGCTTCATTTGGTGTCACTATTAAGTGAATCGACCTCCAGATAAAAAAAGTAATACCGCAAAAGCTGAAACTTTGTCGACAAGTTAATTATGTTATGACTTTAGAGTGGGGGGTTATGCCTCAACTTTTCACCTAAACAAGTCAAAAATATGCGCTAGGTAAATTGATACTGAAAAAGCTGAAATTTGGTAAAGTAATAGTCATCTTAATCAGTTATACGAAAAAAATTATCCGCTGAAGTTTTTGCGGCGTATAAGTGCTGAACTGACGAGTTGAAGGTCCAAGGAAGAAATCGAATGTGAGGAGCATTTTTTGAAAAACGCATATCATAACGAATCGGGCTGTTTAGTGGTATAATTACCATTACGCGAGAATCATGCTCATCTCGGAGAATCATTACGGAATACAAAGAAAAGATTTGATTAAATAAACATTCCGATTTACGACACTCTGAAGGTAGGTCCAAATGTTCAAAATGATCTATTTTCCACTTTGATAAGGTTCCGCGAGCACAACGTCGTAATGATTGCAGACATCGCGAAGATGTACAGACAAGTACTCATTGACCCTTGTCAACGAAACCTACAGCTACGGCGCGAAAATCCCAAATCAGAATTAAATCATTTTCAACTGAACACAGTGACGTATTGCACTGCGTCTGCAGCCTTTTTGGCGACACGATGTCTCAAACAAATTGCAACTGAACATTATCAAACTTATCCTCTCGAAGGTAACATAATCTCAAACGATTTTGACGTCGATGACTTATGAACAGGGCCAAGCGATGACCAAACTTTATTTTAAATTCAACAGAATCTCGTAAATTTATTAAGCCAATCATGGTTTGAATTGCGAAAATTCAGTTCAAATAGCAACACATTGTTACAAAAAAATATTGAATTTCATTAAAGGTTCACAGTCATAAGATTCAAATTATGTTATTACTGACAGTCAACAAACTACGAAAACCTTAGGTGTTTCTTGGAATCCGAGATCAGATCATTTCGAATATAGCTCAAATTTTATCTTACTAACTCTTATAACTAAGAGAACTATTATATCATGTACATCACAAATTTTTGACCAGCTTGGCCTATTAGGTCCTATGATCATTCAAGCCAAAATTATTATATTGCAAAAATTATGGCAATTGAATCTCGAATGGGACGAATACATTCCCAGCAACCTCTTTACAACATGGCAACGTTTCCATGAAAAATTAGGCAAGGTCAGTTTAATACTGTTGAAATAAATTTGAAATAATATTAATTTTAGACTAGCGGTTATTGTGACATGTATGCGCTTATAATTAAAAAGTAATAAAAAACGTTGCTTTACCTGCTGAATCATTATTTAATTGCAAAAGGTTATGGGCCCAGACCCCACACGCCTTCTGAATTGTTTGGATATATGGTAAAATTAGATATTTCTTCATCATAAGTTCTTGTACACGGAAAAATGTCGTATCAGTTGCCGCCGATTGAAAAGCTCAAGGGCCGTGAAAACTACGACTCATGGAAATTCGCTGTACAGACGTATNTAAGAAACCAACCTTAAAGCATGCTAGAATATTTGGATGTAAAGCATATGCATATATAGATGACCAGAAAAGAAAGAAGTTAGATTCTAAGGCACTTTCTTGTATCTTTGTAAGTTACAGTTTAGAGTCAAAGGCATACAGGCTATACGATCCAAACAGAAATATAGTGTTTGTCTCTCGAAACGTTCAATTTGCCGAAAATGAGAATGGATGTACTCTATTAGAGGAATCAACTCATGAATCAGATAAATATTTTATTGATTTACCTGATCTTATAACAGAAGTTGAAATCAGACAAGATGAACCTATAATGGAAAATAATGATCAGATTGAAAGCAATCAAAATAGAAGAGAGAGTCCAGGTGATTTTACTGAAGAAAATAATGAAATATCCTCGGAAATATCTCATGATAGTGACTCAGATTTTGTCCCAGAAAGAGAAATGACAGCAGAGGTTGCAGTTCCAATGAATAGAGCTCAACGCGAAAGAAGACCTCCTAAGGCAATGCAAAAGGTTATTCAAGGACTTATTTCAAATAGGGAGTGTTGAAATAAATTTGAAATAATATTAATTTTAGACTAGTGGTTGTTGATTTTGACAGTTGTTATTGTGACATGTATGCGCTTATAATTAAAAAGTAATAAAAAGCGTTGCTTTACCTGCTGAATCATTATTTAATTGCAAAAAATACGTATTCCTCGACATGTAACAGTTTCAAATCCATTCCGCATACAGTTTCACGGATTTTGTGACGCATCTACAGCAGCATACGGATGTTGTTTATATGTTCGAAGTGAAGACTGCATAGGCAAAATACAAATAAATTTGCTATGTGCAAAATCTCGAGTCGCGCCCATAAAATCAGTTTCACTTCCCAGGTTGGATTTATGTGGAGCACTACTACTTTCTCGACTCGTGCTATCATGGCTATCGGCTGAGCCAAGCACTTGGCATAACTTTATCTGTAATAGGGTTGCAGAAATCCAACAATTAACTTGTGTAGACAAATGGTATCTCGTAAAATCTGAAAATAATCCCGCGGATATAATCTTGCGTGGAATAAATCTCAGTGAAATTACAACCTCACAAATGTGGTGGCACGGCCCAAATTAATTTATCACTCGATCAATAATTGTCATGGCCAAACCAAACTCATATTTCAAACTATTCTTGAAATAAATCGGAAACGCCAGAGTTGAAGATAAAGTGCGAAGCTTACTTAACCTGCACCAATCAATCGGACATATTTGACAAATTTTCAACATTAAGCGAGCTGAGTATGATAGTTTTTTAACACTCGGGGAAATAGCAAAGAGTGAGCAGGTACTCATAAGGTTAGTTCACAGCCATTTTCTGAGGACATTCACTTACTCAAAATTCATAATAGGTTTAAAGCTAGTAGCAGACTCAGTTCTCTTAGCCCTTTTCTCGACAGTGATGATATGATTTTAGTTGGAAGCAGACCTGCCCATTCCAAATTATTATATGATCAGAAGCATCAAATGTTATTACCAAGTAAACAATCATACACTCACCTCGTCATTCAACATTATTATGAATAGACTCTTCATGCAGATATACAAACGACTTTATCCCACATTCGACAAAAATACTGGCCAATACATGGAAAATCAGAAGTAAAAGCAGTAATACGCCGTTGCATTACATGTTTCAAGGCAAACCCAATGACCTTGACTCAGCAAATGGCTGATCTCCCTGACAAATGTGTGATACCCTCTCGTCCATTCTCAAGTTGCGGCATACATTCTGGTCCGGTATACGTAAAAGATGGCAAGTTTCGTAATCGTAAAATCGTTAAGGCATACATCTGCGTATTTACTTGCATGGCAACTAAAGCAGTTCATTCGGAACTCGTAAGCGAGTTAAGCACGGAAATGTTATTAAATGCTCTTTAAAGCGATTCGTTTCTCGACGCGGATTGTATGAACACATTTTTTCAGATAACACAACTAATTTTACAGGAGCCCATGTCGGAGGTGAACAGCCAGCTCGATAAAAAAAATCAGTGGCATTTCATTCCCTCTCGATCACCACATTTTGGTGGATTGTGGAAGGCCGCAGTCAAATCTGTCAAGCATTATTTGCGACGCATATTAAGTAATGTCAGCGTAACATATGAGGAACATTACACGTTCTTAACAAGCATTGAGGCTGCTTTGAACTCCAGACCATTAAGTCCCATCTCCGATAATCCCAATGATCTGGAGGCACTGATACCAGGGCATTTTCTCATTGGGGAACCATTAAACGCCGTTTTAGAGCCCAACATGGAACAATCAAAATTAATCCCAATAATGCGATCCAAGTGGAAATTTGATGCAAAAATGTATGGGTTCTATAGTGCTCCTCAAGGAGGATAACGTTCCTCCCCTCAAATGGCCCAAAAGTAGGATCATCGCCATCCATCCTGAAGCGGACAACAAGGTGGGCGTAGTGAGTATGAAGACCAAACACGGTATAGTGAAGCATGCAATCGGTAAGGTGTGGTTGTTTCCCGATTAGTGCTCAATTCGAAGCTTCACTTCACCATCTCTTTAAAAGGGAGGCTTTCAAGGGGGGTATCTTCTGCAAAGACAGCCCTACTAGATAGGCAACCTAACTTTATGTCTCTACTGACGATTGATCGGGTTAGTTACTGTCAGTGTCAGTAGTAATATTGTGCATATTCCATCCATGAACGTTGTAAAACTATACAGGGTATCCCAACGAAAATTTGACCCCCTCTATAATTGGAAAACCGAATAATATTTCAAAATTCGCCGAGACCCGTCGATTTTTGTTCTTGGGGGGAGCTTTTTTGACAGTCAAGCCAACTCGATATGTTCATCCCCCTAATGCCTAGCAACCCCAACTTAAAAATTTCAAATGCAACTACCCCACTTGTGGCACATCATTTTAAAGCCCTTTTCATTGCGAATACAGTGACGTACCGTTTTTAGAAATCGGTTGAGATTTGACAGAATTATTGGTTACAAACGAAAAGATGACAAACCAACTTACGCGNACTCCAGACCATTAAGTCCCATCTCCGATAATCCCAATGATCTGGAGGCACTGATACCAGGGCATTTTCTCATTGGGGAACCATTAAACGCCGTTTTAGAGCCCAACATGGAACAAACAAAATTAATCTCAATAATGCGATCCAAGTGGAAATTTGATGCAAAAATTTATGGGTTCTATAGTGCTCCTCAAGGAGGATAACGTTCCTCCCCTCAAATGGCTCAAAAGTAGGATCATCGCCATCCATCCTAAAGCGGACAACAAGGTGGGCGTAGTGAGTATGAAGACCAAACACGGTATAGTGAAGCGTGCAATCGGTAAGGTGTGGTTGTTTCCCGATTAGTGCATCGAAGCTTCACCTCACCATCTCTTTAAAAGGGAGGCTTTCAAGGGGGGCGGTATCTTCGGCAAAGACAGCCCTACTAGTTAGGCAACCTAACTTTATGTCTCTACTGACGATTGATCGAGTTAGTTACTGTCAGTGTCAGTAGTAATATTGTGCATATTCCATCCTTGAACGTTGTAAAACTATATTATACAGTTCACTGGTTTAATATTTTAATGTTCAACCGTTAGTATATCGCAAGTTAATATTAAAGTATTAAACCCGAAATAAAGTTTATTAATCCTGGGTGCCAACCCGGGCATTCGAGGAGAATTTCCCGAAACAATTATATTAAATCATTTCTTCTCAAAATGAATTTATTGCTACAGCTAAAGTCTCTATTGCTTGACTCAGCTTGCATATTGATTCGGCAAGCACTTTTATCGACTCCACTTGACACTATGTTTTTATCTAATACACTTTTTCGTCCAGTCCATAAGATAGGTACTTTACTTTCGGAGTTTGTTTCGAATTCACTAATAATAATAATAAAAGTTTATTCCTTCTAAAAAATATTACAATTTTTGTAGGAAGAGGTTCTGCACTATGTATATGTAACAAAAAGAAAAGAGAAAAGAAAAAAAACAGAACGGCTTACATACATAAAAAAAAACAAATCGCCAGGAACAATATTTAAGCATGAATACATTATGCCAACTGCAAACATATTAAATTAAGAACAGTTCACTCATTTAGAACAAAAGAACGAAGTCTCAAAAAATCTCTCATAAAACCTGCCAACATTCTAGCATTACTCAGAGTTAAACCATCAAGCATAATGATAAACGAGTTAAGTGTTAAATTTCTGAGTTCTGGAGGTCTTAGACCGGTATAAAGAGGGCATTCTATAAAAATATGCTCAATAGTTTCCAGTCTGTGTTGGTTGCATAATGTACATAATTCAGATGGATTGATAGAGTAGGAGATGCCATTAAATGTAAACTTCATGCAAAATTTATTACAAAGACGGAGTTGTGAGATAAGTCTAATAATATATATAGGCAATTGAAACCTCAGATAAGATGCGGTGTCCCCTGTCATATTGAAATTTCTATACAAAACAGGGGAAGAAGACATCATAACTAGAGCTAGGTCTTTCCGATAAATCATTTCCTTATATTTATGCAACATGGCAGGCATATGTCTCTTTAGTCGAGAATATGTCAAGTTGTTCAGAACATCCGCACAATCTATACTGTCTAGCATCTGTCTGACTTGATGAGCCCAGTTGTACCGAGCGCCATCATTGAGAAGTTGTAGTTGCCTGACGAAACATATGCGCATAACGATTGGTTTCCATTGCCACTATAACATCATTTGCTTGATTTGGCTCCTCATTTTCAGCTACATCTGTAATGTAATATCCGATACAGAAAATAAAATTATCTCTACTCTATTTTTTAAGCAAACAAAACAGTTGATATAGATACCTCAGAAGTGCCTACAAATAATGTGTCAATATCTGCCTCACACTGTAATCCCGAAAGTAAACCGATCTCTTCCACTTCTTGGGCGCCTTCTACCGCCACAGGAGACATTAAGCTATATAATTTATTCTCAATTTCATTTCGGTCTTTAATAGGAATTCCTCCACCAGTTCCTTTCTTTTTTACATATATGTCTCTGGCCTTTTTTTTAACATTTGTTCTTAATTCAGCTACCACCTACAAAACAGTACAACACCTTTAAATACAGCTAAAATTCTGAATTTTATGTAACAAACAGTAAAAATACGACTTTTACCTGCTTCCACTGTTATACACTTTTTATAGGTCCTACATTATCTGAGTTTAATAGTTCTGATAAATTATTCCAAGCCTTATTTGCAACCACAATTTCATGTGGCTGCAATTTGTTATTTAACAAAATATTGTTGACTTTCAAAAAGTCAACAATTAATTGGCTTTGGTTTTTTGTCGTATGTGGGGGAAGTTTTTTTTTTCATCCCCCATACTCAACTAAATTACAAGAATCTTGTACGAAAAGATAAAACGAATTTGTAATGTAATGAATAATATGATAATAATCCAGTTTCCAGCAATCGAGGTTATGTTATCACAATTCACAAATTGGCGTCTTTTACCCATAGAATAGTATAAATATACAGGGTCGGAAAGTGCCCATGATTCATCGGCCGTTACGTGAGGGCGATAAAGTAAGTCATAGAAATCCATGCGATAGAGAAGGATGGCTATAACGAAAGCGTCTCATAGTCACCGCCCGTTTCGCCCTTCCACAAATAAGATCCACTTCCACTTGTAATTCAGCGACCGGTGGTCGTCTTTGTTTTCGTAGTTTGGCTTACAATTTCGACTTCGGTATTCCGATATGTTAATACCATCCGTTAAATATGAATACAATAAAAAATGCTGGAGATAAAAGTAACAATGTTGATGTTATTAGATTTAGTACAACTTATTATAAAAACTGTACAACTGTACTGTACTTCTACAACAAAGGTTAATTTGACGAAGAAAGTTGAGGGACACCCTTTGCAGTTCTTGAGGGCAATTTTTTAAAACATGTATGTCAATTTGGATATGTGGAAGCTTACACTGTTGTTTTCAAAGTACCTACCCCAGAGATAATAGTCACAAGGTGTCGCAATAGTCTGGTGAAGGAACAGGTCAGTTAACAGGAACATTATCCCATCTACCGTTCCGTCGATGAAGGAATCTTTGGTTCAGATACTGTCGGACATTGATAGTGAAATGTGGTGGAGCCCCATCATGCATAAACCACATGTTAGCTCTGAGCAAGAACGGCACACCTTCCAATAACTCGGGTAAAGAGTTTTACAAAAATGCTAAACAAAATTCGTCATTCAGTGTATTGGGTAGAATAACAGGGTCAATAAAAATGCTATCAATGCGTTGTATTTGATTATTTTTTCTAATTTTTTTTTAATAAAATTACGCACGTTGTAAACAATTCTAATTCGTCGTAAGTGTATGTATCCATATCAAAAAATGAAGTAACAGGTGGTACATCTCATCATCGTAAACGCTCACTAAGAATTATCAAGTGTAATGAGTTAAAGATCAGAGTGAAATTACAGTCAACCTACAACATCAGTGCCTACTAACACTTTTTTAACTATTATAATATGGGTAATAATGTAGATATTTAAAAAATATTTTTTTGTACCCAAACCGCTCATTTAATCAAAAACTTCTAAATCGTATCATCTATCATATGAAAAATAGTTGTCATTATTGCCCCGAAAGAGAAAAAAGTTATGAATGGATATTATCACCATATTATATCAGTTTTGTAGGACTTGCAGGATTTAAAAAATACACTGTATAACACCAAAATATGAATATTGAAAGCAAAAGTCCACTCCTCAAAAATAATCAAAATCGATTAATATGTAAGTATTCGAGTTATTTACAAAATTCAAAAAATTTTCACGAACTTTGAGGCCATCTAGTGGCCAAACGAAGCGATTTCGGATATAGGTGAATTAGCCTAAATCTGCCTATTTTGAGTCCACGAATCTGTGGTCCTCCGTTGTACACATTATTCTGGGACACCCTGTATATACTATAGGTATATAGAAAATATTGCGGATCCAATATTGCGGATGCAATAATCGGAAAAGCATTCAAAATATGAAGATTATGGTTGAAACTTGTTACTCGGTGGTTTTCAGTCACCAATCACGAATTCGGAAATTCGTAAATCCAAAATTGTGGACCCTTTATGGCGGATTGAAAAGTACCATATTTTTTGAAATTGGTATTTACCACCCAAAAAAACGTGTTTGCATATAAAATGTTCTCTCAAAGCATTTATAAATTGTTTCTTTTCGTTATACAATACCTTACCTTATATTCACTATTTCACTTTAATGTTTTACAAAAAAATTACCTGGTAGATCGGTTTTAGGGCTGCGGATTGGGTTTCAGCATAAAAAAATACACAAGAACTTTTTTTTGTGGGACTGTGTTATTTTTAATCAAAATACAGCGGATACATATGGTAATTTTAATAATTTTTTTGCTACATTTTTTTTCATTGAGCATTTTATCAGTATGTTCATAGGAACTTATTAAAAATCAGATTATTTATCACTTGTTTCAGTTTTCCAATTATTAGAACTGGGACACTAGTCTCATATTTTTTTTCGGTTAGTATCTATTATTTTATATCGTTATATGTATATTGAAAACAATTCAATTGTCTTAATGTTAAAAAAAGGTGTTTTAATTGACTTAATATTAATGAACTTCTAATAGTCCTTGTAATATTTCCTTTCTCCAAATAAATTCCGGAGATCTTTATATTTCAGTATAAAGTTGAATATGCATTTCCGTCACGAAGACTATAAATAAAATGTGATGATCTTTGTGGTTGCTCATAAAATCCTTTTTATTGCTCATTTGATAACGCCTTTCGGTTTGAAAATGGAATTAATAAATTGGGAAGAGTTATTAAAATATCAAACGTCTACCATATGCGCTATATTCGAAAGTAAGAATTTAAATCATTCATTATTGTTTAAATTTATTAATATGTCTAAGCTTAGTTTTAAATTATAAATAGCAAATATGTTTAGCTTATACAGAGCCTTCATAAATGATTATTTGCTCGTGACCAATAATTCTATTTGGAACAGTAGTTTTATTTCTTTCACATTAATAATTAAAATTTGGTAAAATTAAAACAGTAAGGTTAAAATTTTCGATTTAGTACCCGTGTCCAGAACCTCTTCAGAGTAGCGTTAGCCAAACTCCGGTAAGAAAATATCAGAAAAGAAAGCATACCATACACCAGTTGTCAGCAAGTGACGAATTTATAAAGAAGCTTCAGGAGCACTTAAAGCTTCAGCAAATTCTTTAACAGGTAAGTGTAGTGTACAGTGGCAGAAAAATAAGCAAATGCCATTTTTGCATAATATACTTGCTCTAAATTAAATCAGTTTAGTGATGATGACATTAGAAATGAGTTTGAAATTATACAAATATTGTATAATGGAATAAAAAGATATAAAAAATAAACCAGTTTGTTGTTATCAACAAATATTTATTGAATCATCAACAATACATTATACATACACATACATTACAGTGCATTTGGAAAATACTTAGTTTAAACACATTCAATAGAAACAAAAGAAATCAATATTTAAAGATGTATTATTTTGATGTCTTAGTTACACGTTACCAGTTATTATTTTGTACTGCAGTATCTTACCAAGGAGCACGTCCTGCAAAAATTAAATTCTTCACGAATTGTGCGTGAATTTATTGCTAACATACCTACTTACTTTTGGTAATTGTTCAAACTCTTCACTTCCCACTGTAGATGCGTTTATATTAATATACAATTTATGATTTTCGATCACAAGAAAATTATGTACTGTAACACAAGCTAACGTTATTTTTTCTACCTTCTCTGCACATAAATGAATTGGATTTAGCAATACCCTAAACCTATTGGCCAAAATTTCAAACGCATTTTCCTTCAGGCTTATGACAATCTAGAATTGAGAATTTTACATTCATAACTTAGTCCACGTTGAGGGTAATGTTTCATCAAATTATTAAATAGAGGGAAAGCATCGGCAGCAACTATTACATATGGCACCTTTAGACTTCTTTCAGGTAATGCTGCTGGCTGTGGTAAATTTAACCCATCTGTTGTTTTGAAAGTGCAGATGCCTGGAAAACACTTCCATCACTTATTCTTCCATTTACTCCCACATTAACGTAAATAAACCTATAATGAGCATCAACTAATCCCAAAAGAACAATACTATGAACTCCTTGATAATTAAAATAATGTGAGCCATCAGAAACTGGAGGCCGAAATGTTATGTGTCGTTCATCCAAAGCTCCAAGAAAATGAAGAGTTCATAAAAATCGGTTGATATTTTTTGCCTCGAAACTTCATCTTTGCCTGAAAGAGAATATTCAATAACAGTAACTAATGCTACCCTTTTAGATTAAATGCCACACCTGCAAGTATCTCTTTTTTAAAGCTTCATAGATAACTTCACATACCTCAGGGACAATTCGAGATGTCGTACTTTCATGAATACGAGTACTGTACAGCAAAGATCTATAAGTTTCACCAGTTTCCAAAAACCTTAGAATTATTTGCAATCTGAAAAGAATATTAAATAGTATTTTACCGGAAAAGGATTAATTTATTTTATAAAAATTCGTTAATGACTTACCGATTCTTAGCACTAATCCAAAAGGATGTATTTTGTCATTGTATTTTATCTTCAATTAACTGAAGTATGTAATTAAATTGATCACTATTTATTCTTAAATAATTTCCGCAAGCATCTGGGTATTCAGACAGCAATTATTCTTTTTCAAGCATGTTTAAAATACCTTCAGTTTTCTATTCTTCTTAATAACCTATTTCGGCTCCACTCCTTCTTTATCATTTTTACGTCTTTTTCAATTTGCCAAAATGATTATAAAAGTCAGTTGTATAAGCTATAGTCATTTTTTTAACATCCCTTATATCTTTAAGTATTTCAACAAAAAAACGTATACAAAACAAATTTAGGATTAGATATTGGATGTTTTATTTGTTCTGTGGGTTAGATGCACGTTAAGCTNGCAGTAGCAGTAGCAGTAGCAGTAGCAGTAGCAGTAGCAGTAGCAGTAGCAGTAGCAGTAGCAGTAGCAGTAGCAGTAGCAGTAGCATTAGCATTAGCATTAGCATGAGCATGAGCATGAGCATGAGGATGAGGATGAGGATGAGTATCAGTATCAGTATCAGTATCAGTATCATTATCATTATCATTATCATTATCATTATCATTATTATTATTAGCAGTTGTTGCACAATAAGAACAACAGCTGCATCAGTAGCAACAGTAAGAACTAAAGCAGACCTCTTTAATCTATAATAAGAGTATTCCTTACTAATTAGTCTGAGTTTCCTTACTATAGTAGTCAAAGCATTCCTTGCGAACGCTTAGATGTTGTCGTTGTTATTGCTGTTATTGACTGGGCTTATACAACACGAGATTGGTCAAACATACCTCAATAACATGTTGAGGCAACATATAGTTGACAGATGGGCCAACATCCCCAGACAGTACTGTGCTTCACTTGTCCATTCAATAGGGCAAAGACTAAACGACGTNCCTTACTATAGTAGTCAAAGCATTCCTTGCGAACGCTTAGATGTTGTCGTTGTTATTGCTGTTATTGACTGGGCTTATACAACACGAGATTGGTCAAACATACCTCAATAACATGTTGAGGCAACATATAGTTGACAGATGGGCCAACATCCCCAGACAGTACTGTGCTTCACTTGTCCATTCAATAGGGCAAAGACTAAACGACGTCATAGCTTCTGGGGGCTAATATAGAAAATACTAAAAAATATATTTTTTAGTTAATATTTTTCTTTAAATATTTCTGTTCATTAAAAAATATGTATATACTTTGTTAAAAAAATATTTTTATTTATATCGAATTCCAGTTTCATTGTTTATTAACAACTGACATCTAAACTAATTGAAAAATATTTTTAATAATATCTTAGTTATACGTTGGGTGCGGACACAATAAAATACACACTTTGTCAATTACGAGTTTACTGCGATCTGGCTACTAGATTTTCTTACAGCTGTTTTTATACATTTATCTTTTTGTTAAATAAGCATAATATTCTACGTAGCATCTTAGTTATATAAATGAAACTTAATATTATGATAAAAAATTGTATGATGCCACTTGGACACTAATATAACTCCTCCCGCCGAAGTGATCTCATCGTCTCTTGGCGATGGTTTTTTGAAGGTAACATTCAACGGTCCTTCTTTTGGAGGTCTTCGGAGTAGGTTGGGACATCGGTGTCTGCATTTGATGTGGACAGCAATGATTATGACTCCCAAGCATAATACTATGATGATGATGAAAAGCCAAAGGTTAATTGAACTCATAGGATCAGCGGGTTCCACACTGAATCGGTCCATTTTGGCTTCTTCCACTAATTTTGATAATGAATGAATATGGTCGAAGTCGATTTCTTTCAAATGTAGGGGTGTGTTTTTGTTTATTGTAATATTCCATAGCTGTGGAATTTCAATTTTTGGTAATTGGAAAATTGGCAGCTGGATCTCAGTTTTATTAGCTGAGTATCGTTGATTGGCTACGATTATACTACAGCCTGTGGTTAGTCGCAGGACTGACGGTTGATTAATTGTTAAGATTCCTTTCTGACAATTTTGAATTTGGATAGTGCCAACAGGGATGACTAGCACATGGTTTTCCTCTAACAATGTCGCTACGAGTTTGGTCATTGCGACATGGTGAACTTGACAGTTCTCGTGGTTAGCGTTGGACAATAGTTGGACTGGGCAGCTATCGTCCTTAGGTTGACTGGTTGTGGATGTAAACATCCTCGATTTTTGAACATGCCTGGATGGTCGTGATGTATGATTCGGTACTCATTGCAAGGTAAGGAGTGGTTGGAATAATTGTGAGATTTTGTATAGGAACAGGGATCAAATGGTAGTAGGAATAAATGTATACTGTTAAGATTGGCATACTGATTACAAAAATAATTAATTCGTCATTAAAATGTACTGAAGTGCCTAAATATGAATAGTAATTTTGGAAATGATTGAGCTCTAGGATATTTTGACTGCTATAAAGTTCTTTTGTTGTTGTTTTTGTATGTGCATTAGATTATTTTTTGGTAAAATTGAATTATGCACAAGATTCCATGATGCAAAGACAATGACATTTTCTAGTTCATCTAAAAATTCGTTAATGTAATTTAGATTTACAAATAGTTGAGTAAGCACGTTTTGAATAGTTAGTGTAGCAACTACATAATTAATTTGATCATTAACTTCTGCGAACGTTTGCATTAAATAATTTTGGATAGCATTTTGATTCTGTGCTAATGTTGTAATTGTCTTGTTGTATTCATTTATTAGTTTGGATGTTAAGCTAACCTGAGTCTTTAATTGATACTCTATATGATTATTGTTTTTATTTAACTTGTCAATTGCTTGATTGATTTTCTTTCGGTCATCGTTATCTAAAGTTCCGAAAAGCCATTTAAATGCGGTGCCAATTCCGTTTATTAGTCCTCGTTTTGTACGCGAATTCTTATGAGGCGTCAGATTTTTTAATTTTTGTTTTGTATTGTCTACTAATTGTGCTGCTTGTGTGACAATTGTTAGTAATCCAGTATTTACTTCAGTTTGATGGGCTCTTTTATTGAGTAATAATAATTGAGAAGAAGTGGTTTTTAGTTCATCTCGAATTGTTTGTAGGTTTACATAATGAATAAATTTGTGAATGGATGATTGAGATCTCATAGTTCCTAATTTTAATGTTAGTATACCGTTTTCAATTGGGGTTACTTTAATTTGAGCTAGGACTTTCGAAAAGGTAAGAAATAGGATGAGTATCAAGTACGTCGTCATTGTTATTATTTTTTCTTGGTCGTCCTCGTGGTCTACCTGAAACAGTTTTACGTTTCTTTTTAACTCTCTTTTTATGATAAGTGCCACGTTTTCTTTTTACTTTTTTATCTAAGTCCGACTCGACTTTGGTTTCAATAAATCTCGGATTAGTTTTGTTTCTAATTTGGTAATTTTTGATAAAGATCGTATCGTCTTGATTTAAGTTTTCTGGATCAACGCGTTTTTTGTTTAAGTTTTCTGTACGTTTTTCTTTTTCGGTTGAAATTTTGTTTTGAATGTTTTCGTAAAGTTGTTGAGAATTTTTGGCATGGTTTTCCACATAGTCGGTTATTATGTTTTCTTCGTTTATGTCAAAAAGTAACATTTGTTTAAGATGTCCGAATAGGATTTCAAAAGGGGTGTATTTAGTATTGCTATGGGGTGTATTATTATATCCCATTATAGCTAGTTTCATTAAAGATTTAACGTTTTCGTGCGGATTTTCGCGTGTTAAACATCGAATTTGGTCTAAAAGTGTTGAGTGTAATCGTTCTACCGGCGAATTTGAAGTTGAATTATGTAAGATAATGTAATGTAATTTTATTTTGTGAAGGTTACAAAAGTCTGAAATTATGTTATTCCTAAATTCTTTTCCGTTGTCACAAATGATTTCTTTTGGGATTCCTACGAATGATATAAATGTTATAAGGGCTTCCATTACTTCGATTGCCGATTTTTGTGTGACTGGTATAGCTTGAGCAAATTTTTAAAAAGGGTCTAAGAATGTTAAGAAGGTATTATTATTTATGAAGAATAAATCGATGTGAATTATTTCTAAAGGCTTAGATGGGGTGTGTGTAATTTCGAAAGGTGGATTTTGAGGTTTGCGTTCATATTTGCATGTTTGACAAGTGGTGCATGTGTTAATGTAATTTTGTACGTCTCTTAGCATGTAAGGCCAATAGTAATTTTTTGTTAGTGATGATAAAGTGGCGTTAATTCCTTTATGTTGGGTTTTTCCTTCATGATGGTATTTAATTTTCTGGTGTTGTTCGTCTTCATTAGTTACGTCAGTTACAAACAAATTTGATATGGTTAAATTTAATTTAGTGAAATTGTTTTGTAAAGTTCTAATTATTCGAAGTTTTAGTAGATTATCTTTGTTAGTACGAAAGAACATACAATAGTGTCTTTTGGGATCAATTGTATTTTTGAACATTTTTATAATTTCTTCTTCAGTTGAATTGGATTTAAAAGTAATTTTGTGTCGTGTGTTATTAAAGATTGATGCATGAATTGTAAAATTTGCTAACGAGTTAGTTGATTCCGTTATAATGATTTGGTTTACGTATTGGTTAATGCATTTTTCTGTGATGGGAAATTCTTGTATAGGATTTTCGTGTGAGGAATGGATTGTTGCTGTTTCGTCATTTTCTTTTTGAGTTTTGATAATGGTTTGTGGAATATAATTTTCAAAGTCTTCGTTTTGAGAAGTAGTCGGTTGATCTGTTATGGTTTCTAATAATTCGTTTAAATTAGTTTCGTCAACTTCTGGAATTTCGTCAACATTGTTTAACATAGACATAAGGTCGTCTTCTAAAGGTGTTGTGTTAGCTTTTGTCAGGGCATTTACTTCTTGTGGTACGTCTTGAATTTTGATTCTAGATAAAGCGTCTGCAACGTAATTAGTTTTTCCTTGTTTATATTTTATTTCGTAGTCGAATTCTTCTAAATGTAATCTCCATCTAATAAGTCTAGTGTTTGGTGTTTTTAAATTTGAAAGCCATTCTAAAGGTTTATGATCCGAAAAAATAGTAAATTTCTTTCCGTAAATGTAAGGTCTAAAATATTTGCAACTCCATACTATCGCTAGTAATTCTTTTTCTATTGTCGCGTAATTTATCTCAGCAGGGTTTAATGTTCTTGATGCATAAGCTATCGGGTGTCCGTCTTGCGAAAGCACTGCGCCTATCGCGTAATTTGATGCGTCAGTTGTGAGTTCAAAGGCTTTTTCAAAGTCAGGGTATGCAAGGATGGGTTCATTTGATAACAGGGTTTTGCAATGTTCGAAACATGATATGTAGTCAGGTGTTAATTCAATTTTTTGGTCTTTTTTCAAACAATTTGTAAGTGGCTTTGTTATTTTGGCAAAATTTTTAATAAATTTTCTGTAGTATCCTAGTAGGCCTAAAAATGATTTTATTTGTTTGTGTGTCTTAGGGATTGGAAATTTTTTGATTGCATTAATTTTGTCAGGATTTGGTTTTATTCCGTCAGGGGTAACAATATGTCCTAAAAATTCAACGTTTTTCTTAAGGAATTCGGATTTGTCTAATTGTACTTTTAAATTTGCATTTCTTAAAGTTTGGAAAATCTTTTTTAAATTTGTAATATGTTCTTGTAAAGAGGTCGAAAAAACTATTATATCGTCTAAATAAACTAAACAAATTTTGTTAATGTGTTCACGAAGTACGTTGTCAATCATTCTTTGAAAAGTACTTGGAGCATTTTTGAGTCCAAAGGGCATTCTTAAAAATTCGTAATGTCCGTGTTCCGTATTAAAAGCTGTTTTTTGAACTGATTCTGGTGCCATTTCAATTTGGTGAAAGCCGGAGGCGAGATCTAAAGTGGTGAAATAACAACTTCTGCCTAATTTGTCGAGTATGTCGGTGATATTTGGGATAGGATATCTGTCAGTTACTGTCTTGTCATTCAATTTTCGGTAGTCTACGACAATACGCCATTTTCTTTTGCCTGAAGCGTCTAATTTTTTTGGTACAACCCAAATAGGTGAACTCCATGGGGAAATACTTGGTCGAATTATTCCGTCATTTAGCATTTTTGATAGTTGATTTTGAACTTCTTCTTTATAGATGTGGGGATAACGATATGTTTTTGTATGGCAGGGATTTTCGTCTTTAGTCTTAATTTCGTGTTTGATTGTATTTGTAAAAGGTAGTTGATCTGTTGGATTTTGAAAAATGTCTGAATATTCTAAACATAAATTGATAATGTTTTCTTTTTCTTCGTCATTCATATGATTTGTCCTAATAATTTCTTTTATATCAATGCGAGAGTTAGGTTGGTTAGAGTAAGTAATTTCACAATTAAAAATTTCGAATTCATGTTCATTAAAAGGTTCTGATTTTTGTGGTTCTGTAAATGAAACTAATCTGTGTAAATTTGACAAGTTGTGAACTTCAATTTCGGCAAAATAATTTATACTAGTTGATAATGTTTCGGGTATGTAATAAACGTTCGATCTGTATTCTGGAATTAAAACTGGTCCGTTTTCAACAATTACAGGAATTTTGATCTTTCTAATTTCTAGTGGATTCAAGTCATAACCGCATGTGTAAAAGTCTTCGTGAGTGTACATTGGAATTTGAACTCTATCGTTTTCAAGTATTTGTTCAGATAAATTAATGTTTAGTCTTGCGTTGGTTAAATCATCAAGTCCTATAAGTCCGTCAAAATAATTATGAAAGTCGTGTAAAACGAAATGTATTGGAAAGTCGGATTGAAATTTCGAAATGCTGGTACCGTTGCTTTATTCAGGACCTTTGTTTTACCTGCACATGTCTGTAAAGTAGTAGGGTCTAAATAAATTTTGTCGGGGTAGTTCATTTGGATTATTGTTGGGCGAATTATGGAAAATGAACAGCCGGTGTCAATAAGGAATTTGTAAATTTTGTTTTTTAGTCTAATTTTAATATAAGGTAATGCATTTATAGCGTTTACGTCGGGGATTGTGTCGGCTCGACGCTGGGAAAATTTTCATTGTTTTGATCTTCCTCGTATATTTCTTCTTGTTGTTGATCTTCTTGGTACATGTTGTTGTATGTGATGTCTTCGTATCTTTCTTGATCGTATTCCAGTTGGTTATGATATTCTTCATTGTGATATGATGGTATATGTTCAGTAGCTTCCGTGTTGTGCATATAACTAATGCCAGACATAGGTTGTGGTTTAAATTGACTGTTATGGGATATTCCAGACATTGGAGTCGGTTTTCCAAAATTTTGATTTAAATTTGCATTTGGTTTCCAAACGTTTTGTGTGCGATTTGGTGGTCCAAAAGTTTGTTTGTTAGTGGGGAATTTTTGATTTACTTGTTTAGGTTGGATATTAATAGGTTGTGATGGAAACTGTGAAGTAGTTGGAAAATTGTTTGTGTTTCGTGGAGTGATATTTTGATTTAAATTTGGAATAAAATTTCTACGTGGTGGTGGATTATTATTTTGAGACATTGTCGGTTTAAAATTTGGTTGACTTATTCTATTAGTTGTTTGATGTAATTTGGCAAAATTTTGAAATTCTTCTTCTTCTAAAACATAACTCAAAGCTTCTTCTAGTGTATCTGGATTTTTAATTCTGACTATGGTTTGAACATCTATTGGCAAATTTGTTATAAACATAGTTTTGACAATACCGTTGTAATTGTTAATTTGTAAATCACGAATTTGTTCATNTCGTTTAAATTAGTTTCGTCAACTTCTGGAATTTCGTCAACATTGTTTAACATAGACATAAGGTCGTCTTCTAAAGGTGTTGTGTTAGCTTTTGTCAGGGCATTTACTTCTTGTGGTACGTCTTGAATTTTGATTCTAGATAAAGCGTCTGCAACGTAATTAGTTTTTCCTTGTTTATATTTTATTTCGTAGTCGAATTCTTCTAAATGTAATCTCCATCTAATAAGTCTAGTGTTTGGTGTTTTTAAATTTGAAAGCCATTCTAAAGGTTTATGATCCGAAAAAATAGTAAATTTCTTTCCGTAAATGTAAGGTCTAAAATATTTGCAACTCCATACTATCGCTAGTAATTCTTTTTCTATTGTCGCGTAATTTATCTCAGCAGGGTTTAATGTTCTTGATGCATAAGCTATCGGGTGTCCGTCTTGCGAAAGCACTGCGCCTATCGCGTAATTTGATGCGTCAGTTGTGAGTTCAAAGGCTTTTTCAAAGTCAGGGTATGCAAGGATGGGTTCATTTGATAACAGGGTTTTGCAATGTTCGAAACATGATATGTAGTCAGGTGTTAATTCAATTTTTTGGTCTTTTTTCAAACAATTTGTAAGTGGCTTTGTTATTTTGGCAAAATTTTTAATAAATTTTCTGTAGTATCCTAGTAGGCCTAAAAATGATTTTATTTGTTTGTGTGTCTTAGGGATTGGAAATTTTTTGATTGCATTAATTTTGTCAGGATTTGGTTTTATTCCGTCAGGGGTAACAATATGTCCTAAAAATTCAACGTTTTTCTTAAGGAATTCGGATTTGTCTAATTGTACTTTTAAATTTGCATTTCTTAAAGTTTGGAAAATCTTTTTTAAATTTGTAATATGTTCTTGTAAAGAGGTCGAAAAAACTATTATATCGTCTAAATAAACTAAACAAATTTTGTTAATGTGTTCACGAAGTACGTTGTCAATCATTCTTTGAAAAGTACTTGGAGCATTTTTGAGTCCAAAGGGCATTCTTAAAAATTCGTAATGTCCGTGTTCCGTATTAAAAGCTGTTTTTTGAACTGATTCTGGTGCCATTTCAATTTGGTGAAAGCCGGAGGCGAGATCTAAAGTGGTGAAATAACAACTTCTGCCTAATTTATCGAGTATGTCGGTGACATTTGGGATAGGATATCTGTCAGTTACTGTCTTGTCATTCAATTTTCGGTAGTCTACGACAATACGCCATTTTCTTTTGCCTGAAGCGTCTAATTTTTTTGGTACAACCCAAATAGGTGAACTCCATGGGGAAATACTTGGTCGAATTATTCCGTCATTTAGCATTTTTGATAGTTGATTTTGAACTTCTTCTTTATAGATGTGGGGATAACGATATGTTTTTGTATGGCAGGGATTTTCGTCTTTAGTCTTTGTAGTTGATCTGTTGGATTTTGAAAAATGTCTGAATATTCTAAACATAAATTGATAATGTTTTCTTTTTCTTCGTCATTCATATGATTTGTCCTAATAATTTCTTTTATATCAATGCGAGAGTTAGGTTGGTTAGAGTAAGTAATTTCACAATTAAAAATTTCGAATTCATGTNAGGCAGGTGCTTTACAACACCGGTGCCGGCAATTTAAATTATTTATTGCTTGGCTATGAGAGTTCTGTTACAGAGTCTAAAGGTCAATGATCTTTCTGCCTATGACAGAGCTGTGCAGAGCATGAAGAATGAGGAGACCTTGACCCCACGGTCAACGACCTTCGGTCGTCTGGGGTCAAGGTCTCCTCATTCCTCATGCTCTGCACAGCTCTGTCATTTATACACTACTTGTAGGACACTGGGTGCCCGGGCACCCAGGGCACCCCCGGTTGTTGCGCCTCTGACTGCATGTGTAAAAGTCTTCGCGAGTGTACATTGGAATTTGAACTCTATCGTTTTCAAGTATTTGTTCAGATAAATTAATGTTTAGTCTTGCGTTGGTTAAATCATCAAGTCCTATAAGTCCGTCAAAATAATCATGAAAGTCGTGTAAAACGCAATGTATTGGAAAGTCGGATTGAAATTCTCGAAATGCTGGTATCGTTGCTTTATACAGGGCCTTTGT
This sequence comes from Anoplophora glabripennis, assembly GCF_000390285.2. Classification (NCBI taxonomy): domain Eukaryota; kingdom Metazoa; phylum Arthropoda; class Insecta; order Coleoptera; family Cerambycidae; genus Anoplophora; species Anoplophora glabripennis. The sequence continues at coordinate 53,731 of NW_019417528.1, forward strand.
TTTACCTGCACATGTCTGTAAAGTAGTAGGGTCTAAATAAATTTTGTCGGGGTAGTTCATTTGGATTATTGTTGGGCGAATTATGGAAAATGAACAGCCGGTGTCAATAAGGAATTTGTAAATTTTGTTTTTTAGTCAATTTTAATATAAGGTAATGCATTTATAGCGTTTACGTCGGGGATTGTGTCGGCTCGACGCTGGGAAAATTTTCATTGTTTTGATCTTCCTCGTATATTTCTTCTTGTTGTTGATCTTCTTGGTACATGTTGTTGTATGTGATGTCTTCGTATCTTTCTTGATCGTATTCCAGTTGGTTATGATATTCTTCATTGTGATATGATGGTATATGTTCAGTAGCTTCCGTGTTGTGTATATAACTAATGCCAGACATAGGTTGTGGTTTAAATTGACTGTTATGGGATATTCCAGACATTTGAGTCGGTTTTCCAAAATTTTGATTTAAATTTGCATTTGGTTTCCAAACGTTTTGTGTGCGATTTGGTGGTCCAAAAGTTTGTTTGTTAGTGGAGAATTTTTGATTTACTTGTTTAGGTTGGATATTAATAGGTTGTGATGGAAACTGTGAAGTAGTTGGAAAATTGTTTGTGTTTCGTGGAGTGATATTTTGATTTAAATTTGGAATAAAATTTCTACGTGGTGGTGGATTATTATTTTGAGACATTGTCGGTTTAAAATTTGGTTGACTTATTCTATTAGTTGTTTGATGTAATTTGGCAAAATTTTGAAATTCTTCTTCTTCTAAAACATAACTCAAAGCTTCTAGTGTATCTGGATTTTTAAATCTGACTATGGTTTGAACATCTATTGGCAAATTTGTTATAAACATAGTTTTGACAATACCGTTGTAATTGTTAATTTGTAAATCACGAATTTGTTCATCAGCGAAATTATCATTGATTTTTGAAATAATAACTGCTCTAAGTTCTTGTAGTCTTAAGTCCGAAATTATATGGTCTTTCATTTTTGTTGGGTCTCATTGATGTCAGTTGGTGTGTTAAATATTGTAAGTCTCGTTTATCTCCAAAAGTTAATTTAAGTAATTGTTCAATTTGGATCCATGTAGTTAAATCATTTCGACTTGCAACTAAATTTTGTGCTCTACCGCGTAGTTTGTTTTTAACTGCTTGTAAAATTAAATTATGTGTTACGTGTTGAGTATCATCCGGAAAATTCAAAAATGTGCTTCTCACTGACTCTATATAAGAATGTAAAACTAAATTGTTTCCGTCAAACAATGGAATGGTATCAATGTATAATTTTAATAGCTGGGTATCTAAAGTTCTTCTTTCTGTCATTGTATTTGTTATTTCTGGAACCTCTGGTATATCAGATAAATTTCTATTCAAATCTTGTAGTTGTTGTCTGTTTAGAGACATGAATTTTGAATTTAAATTTGGAAAAGTTTTTATTTGACTAGATTTAAAATTAACTTAACTGAATTGAGTGAATTGGAGTGAATTGATGAAGAATGAAATGATTGGTTTGCTTCTCTGTTTGTTTGTTTGTTTGTTCCAAAAGAACTTGAATTGTATCTTCAAACAACTTTTGAAAGCTTTGTCTTAACCTAGTGATCAATCAGATCGGTTTCTAACACTAATGATCTATCAGATCGTTTTTTGTTTTATTTTTTTGATACTAATAGTCAATCAGACCGGGGTATGCCAATCGGGCATGTGAGATTGAGAAACAGGATAATGCAGGAAATGAGTACTTACTGTGCTCGTTCTTTTCGTGGTGGCTGGAGGTCTGCTGCTGTGAATACTTTGCTGAACAGGCACTGTACTTCTTTTTGGACAAACACTCTGCCAGTTGACCAACGATCCTCTTCGACTGCGCCAGTTATACGTTGGGTGCGGACACAGTAAAATACACACTTTGTCAATTACGAGTTTACTGCGATCTGGCTACTAGATTTTCTTACAGCTGTTTTTATACAGGTTCTATCTTTTTGTTAAATAAGCATAATATTCTACGTAGCATCTTAGTTATATAAATGAAACTTAATATTATGATAAAAAATAGTATGATGTCACTTATACACTAATATAACTTACTTTATTTTGCTTATTTCTTGATTACGATACCTTAGAAATCTTCGCTTTCGCTGTTGCTTCGGAATGGCATTCGATGCTACCGATATGAACCGAGTAACTTTACAGAGTTCCGTTTTCAAAAAGCGCACAATAACGATCGCAATCATTTCGCTTTTAATTACAAAGTCCCACCCCTGGTGCTATTGAATGGCAAAATCGTTATCTACTGCAGGGAACATTGAAATATATTGTTGTTTAGTTTAGTGTTATATGCCTAATAAATAATATACCTATACTTTTCATTTACTTACATACTATATATTCTAACACCCTGTATAACTTATTTTCTTTGCATTATTTGCAAGTTCAATAATACATACTTAATTAATAGTTTAAGAACATATAAAAAAGAGTTATGGATGCTGAAGTAATAAATAATACCCATCTGTTCTAAGCAGTATTGCACTAATTTCATGCCATAAACTTTGTTTAAGTTGCATCTTCCTATACTCCGCAGACTTTACATTGTATAGAGCTTCATGAGATCTAACAAAGTCAATTAATATTTCGTCCTGTTCACTAGACCAATTAATTTGTTCGCCCATTTTCAAATTTTATTCACATATCACATTCATACACCAGAATCTCCACGACGCACTGAAGAAAAACGTACTGGCAATGTCGTACCGTACAGAGCGGCCGCTTCCGAAAACACGGTGCCGTATTTTTATGAAGCGGTGGAGCCTAACGATCTGGTGGAAAACACAAGCATATACACGTTTTTTAATGACATCACTCACCGTTAAATTACGCCCGCTATTTTACGGTATCGCTTTGTAGGAAACCGAAGCTTCACACAGCTTTTCCGTCGTTTTCAACAGAAACGAGGTCAGGCTGATGGGTCGATACGCCTTTGGGTAGGTATAATCCAGCCTACCTGTTTTGGGAATGAATACAACCCTTACCTCCAGATCTTAGCACACTTAATGTAAAATAGTTATTAGTTAATAAATTGTTAATAATTTTCGCCATTTCATAACGCTGGATTCCTTCGAAAAGGTCATGCATTAAGTCACAACTAATATTTATACAGTGCTACTTTTTTAAAACCTGACATAGGCCAACTTTTTTATTTAAAGTGATACACTAGTACTTCCAAATGCAAAGTTGTAGGAAATAACTTACGAAAAAATTATAAATAATTCTTTCCGCTGTTGCCAGATTTCTCCAGTACTTACTAAATCGACATTTTTTTAAATGGCAACACCGTATTTTTTAACATAATCTGCCAAACCTTCAAATCGTAAATATAAAATGTTATGTTACATTTCTTTATTGGAGTAGCCGTTTTAGAACAATCAGCAAAAACAACGAAAATAATATGTAGTCGGCAGGAACTAAAAGAAGTTAACATGACAATAGTAGGTCTTGGAAATTAAACAAAAATTGTGCTGTTTTAAGGAAGTCTTCATTATTGTACTGTCATTGTATTATTTGACAGCTCTTGCATTTGAATGTGTATAAAAAACTTTTAATTCAGTCTCTCCTCTTCCAAATCCGGAGTTTTTAAAAAGTAACTTAGTAAAACTCAAAACAACTGGTAGTGTGTGCCCAAGGATCTGCAAAAGACTGAAAATCATCTTAACAACGTAATTAAAACTTTATTTTTGTACACATTCAAATACAACAGCTGTCAAATACCACCAAAATTTGGTCCGTTTACATTCAGTATTTAAATGAACAAATGGATTTTTTAATAGTTTCAAGATACATTTAAAGTAGGTATCTATCAAAATATCAAAAATGTCGCAAGATAAAAAGTTTATAAAATACTTTATAATCAATTAAATTTGTATTTTGTGACGGTAATATCACTACATAATTCAGATGTAAATTTATTAACTGCATTAGTAATTACTGGAAAAATTTAGAATATACGGAATTTATACTGTATGTCGATTGACCATTTGAATTAAAATTCTTTTGGTCTTTGACACTATTTGATTTTGTATTGAATTGTATTGGCTCATTGATAATACATTTTGGCTTAAACATTTTTTTTTGTTTCCTTAGAAAGTGATGTCATTTTTAAAAATGTGTTTCAGTTTTAAATGCCTTATAAAAACATCTGTCATACCAAACATTCGTCGACAATTAGTTTCAGGACATACAAAACTATTTTACATATTGTGATGCACTTCTAGATGTAAGACAATTTTTTTTGTATTGATAAAGACCGTACGGCATTGCATACACCTCATTCTGAAATAAATTTATATCCAAATATAAACTTGATAATCAAATTAATCAAAAGCGAAACGAACAAGGATTTCTAAAGAGTCATAGGTACAATACATAAATCTAAAATGTTATATGTATTATAAAACAAAGTAACATAATTCTTGCTTATGACATATTAATCAAAATTTCGACAATATCCTCAATATAAGGAATTATTTATCATATTTAGAACTAAATTTGTACAATCCTCTTTGTAACAGCAAATATATAGAACATATATTTTTGCTGTTACATGTGGAGGATATGATGTATTTGTAATCATAAATATTTTCAAACTAATATCGAACTTTTATTAAGTTTAATACAATACTGCCGTGCTAAGCTGAGAGGTCCTAACTGACTAGAATAAAGTTTGAAGATATTGACGAATTACTACTTTTTAAAATACCACCCCTTAATTTTGGTTGAAATTGACTAATATTTTGGGTGAAGTTTGTTCATTGCAAAACAGTTTTGTGTCAGTTTTAATTAGTTATCAGATTTAACAGAAATTTGACTCTTGTAAGATAGGACATTTTTCTCTAGCAAAATTTTAAATAATACTTTTGAGAATTATGTTTATGGTAGGATTTAATGAAACAATTACTTCTCGTAGGACACTTCACTTTATTGTACTAGCTACAGTTAGCTTTGCTTGCTCGGAGACTGATTCGGAACTGGTTTCTGGATCAGTCTGAATTGAATTTATATAAAACTCTTATCTGTTATTTTGTTGATATGAGGTTTTTATATTGTACATATTATTGTTATGCATGAAAAGAGTGTAACTAGGAAAAATAATAAATAACCATGATAAAGGTGTTTTTCTGTTATTGACGGTGGTTTGCCATAACTCCTCCCTCCTTAAAACGGAAGTTGGGGACCTTGGGAGTCAACTGGAGCAGGATCTTCCTTTTCTTTTGTTGATTCCGTTACAAACATGGCCCCTTTCGAAATCATACATGGACCCCGCCCTAATCCCCAAGACATCTCACCCCAATTTATAATTTCACAATACGTTGACCAACATAAAGATAATATGCAACGTCTACATGAACAAATTAAAACCAAAATTCAAACAAATAAAGAAAAGACCATCAGTAAAAGAAACGAAACTCTGAACGATCCCGAACCTGTCCAACCCAAACAAGACGTTTATATCAAAACAGGTACTCGAGCTGCAAAACATCGCAGTCGGTAGGATTTAATGAAACAATTACTTCTCTTAGGACACTTCACTTTATTGTACTAGCTACAGTTAGCTTTGCTTGCTCGGAGACTGATTCGGAACTGGTTTCTGGATCAGTCTGAATTGAATTTATATAAAACTCTTATCTGTTATTTTGTTGATATGAGGTTTTTATATTGTACATATTATTGTTATGCATGAAAAGAGTGTAACTAGGAAAAATAATAAATAACCATGATAAAGGTGTTTTTCTGTTATTGACGGTGGTTTGCCATAACTTGAGATACCTACTGATAGGACAAAAACACATATTTATTATTTATTAAAATGCTTATGGTAACTACAAACAGTGGTACATAAAATATTTATTCAGAGTCATCATCTTCATCAGGTTCGCGAACATGTAATTTCTGCCAAAATTTTAACCTGGTTTTTGGAATTACTGGGGAAATGGTAGATATTAGGGTGTTTTTTCTAATTAAAGTTACCCCGTGGTTTTTGTTTTTAGTATCTGCCAGGGGTGTTCCAATCTTAACCGTTTTATTATTCAGAAAATTTAAAATCTTGAATTCCTCATCTTGGTCAAAACCAGTTTTATATTTAAAGTTGTATTCGTTTCTGGTAAAACTGCCATTGTCAAGTTTTTAAAATAAAAGTTTTTAAGTTTTTTGGATGAAAAATCTTTCCAATCAAAAAACTGATTCAAATTCATGTTTATTACATCAGTCTTATCTCCATTAGCCTTAGATATACATGACACAAAGTCATCAAAATCCCATACTGTTTTTTGTCATTGCCAATTCCACCTGGTGGTGGAAATGGTCTGCCGACATAAAAGAATGTCCCGGTTGAAAATATTTAACTGTTAGTGTTTTTACATTGACTTCTTTGCAGTTAATAATGTAAACAAAAAATAATATAGTGCTCAGTTCTTAAGCAGATACATAGTACAACTAACTGGTACCAGTACGTAGCCTACTAGTTGACTAGCCTAAGTTCAAGGTAAGTAGACGTCTACACACAAAACTTCTTTTCTATACTAGTATTACTAGCAGCAGTTTTGCAGCGAAGAAGAAATGGCTCTTTGCGGTCATAATATTGGTTTCAATTAAGAAAGAAATAATAAATGTTTCCCTATGTCTAATAGAAGATATCAATAATCAATTTGAGGAGGAAGAATCTACTACAAGAAGATTGTGGTGTAGAAAATGGATTAGTAGAAGAACAGCAGAGGAGCATCTGCCTTGCTTTTAAAGGAATTGTCAACAGAGGACTCTGAGGAATATCGACATGTTTTCGTTTAACTCCTGAATAATTTGGAACGCTGAAAACTTTGGTATCACCTGCAATTCAGCGTTCTGATCCTCAATTAAGAGATGCAATACCAGCTCGGATAAAGCTAGAAATAACGTTTAATTTTTTAGCGACAGGAAATAGTTACAGAACTCTTCAGCAATTGTTTCGTGTTCCAAAACCCATAATATAAAAGTTTATCCCTGAAGTTGCGATGCAATTTTCGAGGCGTTAATAGATTTTATAAAGGTGAGTATGAATTAGCGTAACTATGTCTATTGTTTTTATTATTATAAAAATAAAAAATACACTTTTTATAGTAATTTTCTACAGAGAAAATATGAAAACAAATGATAAACAAAGTAATATATGTACATTAAGTAAATAATAATATATTTGCTTGGAAAACGAGACACTACTTAAGTATTATTGTTAAAAATAACATATTTTAATTTTTTGCAATCGGGTCTGCTACAAGTCTACTTAAAGAATCCTGATCGTAGTCATTCTCATTAGCACACGGCACATTGGAAGAAAAAATCTGAGAGGGTTGTTGCAACAATAATTAGAACTTGACGATGTTTCTGGTATTCCATAAATATGTATTTGGCGTTGGTGAAGAATTTGTTGAAAATGCCGAGGAAGCCGCAACATGTATTGAAGTTAATGCCATACTGCGGTACCGGTTCAGTTATACTTGTAATTCATTTTCACATTGCAATGCCAGGTGAATTGGCTTTTTTTTAAGCTAAGTGCTAAATATATTCCGAAGGTATCAAGTTCATCTTCTTCAGGTACCTACATTTGAAACGGCTTCGCTCACTTAGCGAATCCCGCGGCAGACAAATCTTGCAAACGTGGTTTCTTTCCAGAGGAGGAAATGCGTGGGATAGATTGTTTGGTGGATTGTGGAGTGCATGGTTGATTACAAGTAGTCTGTCGTTGACTTAAGTCATCATTCTGTGAGTGTGCATTCAGACATTTCAGTCAAGACAGTTCCTTCACAGCTAGGTGTATCAGCTTCGCAATCTTCATCTTGGCTGGGTTTATAATCCTGGAAGTAAATAAAAAATTTACAAAATAATTATTTACTCTAATATTTTGTAGTGGTAACGTTTAAGTCTGTAACAGTAAATTTAAGTTTCAGGTTTCAGTACTGTAACACTAACTTTAATTTTCAGGTTCCAGGGACTACGGAAGAGTGGAAAAATTGCACTGGGTTTTCAAGATAGATGGAACTTTCCTATGTGCTGTGGAGCTATCGACGACAAACACATTCTGATTCAAGCTCCTCCAAATTGTGGCACCGAATTTTTCAACTATAAAAGCCATAACAGTGTTGTTCTTATGGCCGTTGCAGATCATAACAACTGCTTTACATATATAGATGTTGGCTGTAATGGGATCAAATCAGACGGAAATGTTTTTCAAAACTGTTTTCTATATACAGCATTAGAAAATGGTATGCTTCCAGAAGGAAATTGTTTTGTCGGTGATGATGCATTTCCTCTGAAAATTTATTTAACTAAACCTTATAATAGTACACCTCTCACAAAAGAAGAAAAGATTTCTAACTAGCGTCTATGTAGAGCTAGACGTTATTGAAAATGCGTTTGGCATTATGGTTAGCAGATTTAGGATTTTTGAATAGAAAATAGCTTGCAGTTTATCAACTGTAGACAAAATTGTAAAAACTTGTTGTACCCTTTATAACTGGCTAAGGAAAACTTCTGCGAACACCTATTTTCCCCCAGGATCCCTTGACGAAGAACAAATAAATACAGGTGAAATCATTCCAGGGAAATGGAGGTCTGAGGTACAAAAGATAAGATCGATCACAAAACCCGAATCGGGATACAAATCATCTAGGCTCTCCAGAGAATTCAAGAACCACATGGCAATAAAGTAGAATTTATTAATCATTAAGTTGAATAAAAATAAAATAATTAAGTAATTTTACTCTCACTTACCATATTACTTTGGGTTAACCTTTTGGTTTTAGTTTTTCCCATAAACGCATCCATGATTTTAAACCACTTCATTGATGGGGTATACACGCCATCCCCACCTATTCCAGGCTTAATTGATTTTTCGATTTTATTTAACTCCTGACTATATGTATTTCTTAAGTTTTTATTTTTGCTCTTGCATTGGCAACTGTAAATCCCTCTATTCCCATATCTTGGACAATTTTGTCCAATGCTAGCAGCATTTGATTGTTACGGTACACAGGCTTTATTACATCCCAAAGGCACTCATGCTCTCTGTAGAATTTGGGAGGCTTTGGTAATCATTTTCATTTCTTTTTTTTTTGTTGAAGAAGCGGCAACTTTGCCGTTTACGTGGATTTCTTTTCTTGGTAAAATATTTATAATTTTTTTTTCCACACAGTCAAACGATAAATTTAAAATTTCCATAACAATATTCTTAACTAAGTCATAGTTTGACTTCTAACATTCGAAATCTGTTTCCATTTCGATATACAACGCTGTTGTAGTACTTGAGAAATCAGAATCAGCTATTATATGAGTATTCTCAGTGGCTACTACTTTAACACTTGATTGAGCAGTAGGAAAATCACTAACCAAATACTCTGTCTCTGAAGAAGAATCATCTTCACATTCGGGATCATAATCAGGATCTTCTTGGTGAAAATTTATTTTGTTATGTTGCTTTCTTTTTTGACCTTTTATTGTTTGTAAATTTTCTTTTAGTTGTTTACTTAGGGCTAGTGTAACTAAAACTTTACTACGATTGCTTAAACCCATTGCCATTCTAAAAAGAAAAGGAATACCTATTGTAGAAAATGATTTTGAACTACACAGTAGTGACAGAAATTTTACTTATTTTTTACTTATTATCAGAGCAACAATTAATAGGTGGTCTTGCAATAAAACATTTAATAGCAGCACTGGCAGCACTCTAGATAAGTCACAGAAATTTGGAGGTTTTGTATTACAAATAAGGGCCTGTTACTAAACTAACTTGTCCTATTTCACAGATAGTCCGCACATTAAATGAAAATTCCTACGCTGACTTGACTAATCTGCCAGATAAGACGCAACTGAATTTGGAATGTTGATTACATTGATTAAAATTTCTTAGTAATCAGAGTGATTTTGTAGATAGGACAAAACTGAACATACAAATATAAGAGCTATAAAAACAGATAGAACGTTTTCATTTAGTAAACTCGTTAGAGAAACACTGTAGGTACTACAAAATGTCTTTAGAATAAAATCATAAATTTGTCAGTTAGAACCTTTCAGTTTAGCACGACTGAATATGTGAAAAGTTTGTGACAAATTGCATGCAAGAATATTTACAAAGTAATATGTGCGTCTAGCAGTGGCGGCTCGTGATATTGAGAATGGGTGAGGCACGTATGCCATTTTATTGGACGGGCAGTAAAAGAAAGAAATAGTGCCGCAGGTGAAAATTTTTTAATTTTTATGGTCAAACGAATCTGGAAATTTGTAGTTGCATTTAAAATATTATCGAAAACTGATGTTCACGAGAAGGATTTTCATTCAGATTTTATAAAAATTATAAGGTAGTGGGGCACACAAATTTATTATTATTATTATTGTTAGTTTTCAAAGTTACTTTAGCGAGTTCTCTACTTCGTCAATTGTATAATAAGTTTCATAATGAAAAAAAATGTGTTGATAATCTAGGTTATTTAAATGCAGATCATGTTATTAGAGCGCTGTTGGAAAACTTAAATTCGTTTCTGTAAGTGAAATATGAAAATCTATTACGCAACCGTCCAGCAAGAACCAACGTGGAGGTGTAGAGCATTCTTGCCAGGAGGGGAATGCATCGGTATGGTGGAGTGGGATTAATGGAAAAAGGGGGTAAGGTGAGCGCTAAATGTATTCAATAACATATATAAATGTTTAAATTAACTTGGCATAACTACGATTAAAGTATTAACAAAATAAATAACTTTAAATATAAAACAAACTAAATAAAATGTACAAGGTCTTAAAGAAATCAGATACCTATAAGCCATAAGTAAATTCTAAAATAAAAAAGCAATTAGCATAAACTATGCGAAAGAAGTCATTAAACAACAACGTAAACAACAATTCTAAAAAGAAAACGTGAATTCTAAAATTTTTTTATAAATTAAAGGAATTCTGCGATTTTTTTGCTCTGTTTGATTTATTATATCAAGAATTTCAAATAAAATTTTTCTTAGCTGCTGAGTTCTGTCCGTCATTTCAACTCCCTTACGACGTTTCGAATGTAAATTAGCAATATCTAATTTTTCAAAAATTTTGTCAAAATAAGTATGTACCTACTATTATTCCTAAATTCACGTACCTATTTTATTTAGAATAGCATGCAGTAAATTTCTTGCCTTAATAACATCCGTGTATTTATTTTGTAAAATGGAAAAGACAGTATCGGTTTGTTAAAAATTAATGTATATGTTTCTAAAAAAATATATATTCTGAGGATCCTCTAAAAATGTTTTTAAACCTACTGCTCCTCTAATTGATTTTTCAACAAAATCGCGATTATTAATAATAAATTCAAAGACCTCCAGTAATTTATCCTAATTATTATAAACCGTCAGAACTGCGCGAGAAGAAAAATTCCAACGAGTTGCTACATTAGTGGGGATCCTCCAAGTTGTTCTAACACTTGGGTACGCTTTGTAGTTTAGAAAAAAAATCACGAAAATCCTGATAAGGTCGAGGAAAAAACTTTAACCTGCTGAATTGAACTACACGCATTACTTAAAACCAAGTTAAATACATGTGCATAGGAATGAGTAAAAATTGGTTATGGAGCTATAGATTTTATTTTTGCTTGCAAACCGTTTATTTCTCCCGACATCACACAAGCTCCATCGTATGTCTGAGCCACTAATTTTGAATGTAAATCAAATTGTCTGAATTTGGTAGATAAAAATAGAAATAAATCTTCAGCAGAACGTCCAGAACTTACGTCATAAAATCCCATAAATCATTCAACAGGTTGGCCGTTTATTACGTAACTAAAATGACGGATAATTGTGAATGACAACCAACTTATATCGGTTGTTTCGTCAACTTGCCAGGAAAAAACAAAGAATTTGAAATTTCGTCCTCAATTTTTTTGTTTACAATAAAAGCAACTGAATCGATTAATTCATTATGTATGGTTTTAGATGTTCCACAAAAAAAAAACGATTTACCGTCATTATCTTTTTCTAAAAATGTTTTTAAATTAGTGTCATATTTACTAACCAGTGACTAGCTCTTTGAAATTTCCGTGATTTAAATATTCGTTAGATTCATTATGCCCCCTAAAAGGTAATTCTTGCATGCAAAGGTGTAACGTAATTTCTATAAGACTTTAAAATTTGTCGATTTTCTTTAACCCTAGCATTAAAATTTTCAATTGCTATTTTACGCGCATTGTCTATCATTGTGGCAATATTTTGCTTTTGTGTTCTCATAAGAGTGAGCTTGCAATTCGATGAAATATGTTGAGTGCTTTTATTATGTAGGAATAGACCTCGAGACAATTTGTTTTAAATCACTATATCCAGTTTTTGACCAAACTTTGTCGCTACTATTTGTTACAAATAAAATACATGGCCAACAAAATAATTTATTTAATGTTACACTACCAGTAAGCCAGTCAAACTTTTCGAACCATGCGTTATTAAACCCCCGATTTGGTTTTCCGCCGCCCCCGGCCGTGGTAATAAGAGATTTACTTAAATCTGGAACAGGACGCTTTAGTTCTTTAACTATGTATAATTTATATAGCATATGATATATTATATAGCAATGATTCGAAAAATTTTGCTGGTTTATTAAAAAATTTACAAAATCAGAAGTATTGCGAATATTTACATTTACCTGGGGAAGTTGAGATGATTCGCCTGGTCCCGCGATTTCCATTTTATAATGTTATGCTTTATACATCCACTACCGAAAAGTCACTTTTCACTTTATTTTTTATTTAAATCGGCTAAAGGCTAAAGGAAACACTAACCTAACCTAATTTAGCCGCCAAACACGAAAACAAACCGTAAGCGTTAAACATACAACAATAAACTACAAAAAGGGAAAAGAGAAAAGAGATCACATTTTAAGGGAGCGTCGGAGATAAAACATACCAGTGTGTCAAACGATGGTGGGAGATTTAGTAGACGTGACGTATCTGAGGCATGCCTCAGTAAGAGCATATTTGTGACGTCGAATTTATCCCTACCACTGATGTTCAACATCTTCCAGTGGTTCATTAATAGTATCTGGTGGAATAAACTGTAAAAGCTGGGAAATCTTGAAGTTTTTTTCTTTTTATTGGAACAGGTATTTTAATTTCGCGCGCCATTATTCCATGGCTAGAAATTGGCCTCAATGATTTGGGATTGAGGGGGATTATTCCTCTTTATCCTGCCTCATCTCGTGTAGGCCTGGACAACCTTCGTAGGTGGGCCCCATCCGTCGTCTACCCCGACCGCAAATGCGGCCGGTGTAGGCGCTATGCAGCCTGGGATGCGCTTTGCTAAGGTGGCCCTTAGGCTAGCGCGGGAGGGGAGGGTTAAGGAGGGTATGGGGAATGTGTGTGTGTCGTTGTCTTCGTTTCTTGATCCTGGCGGTCTCTGAAACAGAAAAGGTTAGCGGGCAGGGGGGGGATGTCGTTGGGGTGGTCACCCAGGGTCAAAATGTTGGTGTCTAGGTCTTTTGTGTTTGTCGGTCACGTCGGGTACGTAGTCAACGGCTTGCCTGAGGAGGGGATTGTCATGTCTAGCGGCTACGTCAAACCGTTTCTCCGCGTTTTGTCTTATTGTCTGTGTAGCGTTTGTGTATTGTAAGTCTCGTAATATGTCAGTGTTTCTTACGTACCAGGGCGCGTCGGTGGCCGTGCGGAGGGCTATGTTTTCCACAGCCTGTAATGACTTTAAGTGGCTTTTTGCCGCGTGACCCCACGCCGTGGAGGCGTAGGTTAGCTGCGGTTGAAGTACCACCTTGATAAGCGTTCGCTTATTCCTTAAACTGAGGGTGTTTCCACCTTTGAGTAAGGGATAGAGCCTAGCCCTGGTGGTCTTCGCTCGCGCCACCGTCTCCACGATGTGCGGTTTCCACGTGAGACGCTGGTCCATCGTCACGCCCAGGTATCGTGTTTGTCGATTCCAGGAGAT
>NW_019417528.1:67938-118389 GCF_000390285.2 Anoplophora glabripennis
TGTGGCAATATTTTGCTTTTATGTTCTCATAAGAGTGAGCTTGCAATTCGATGAAATATGTTGAGTGCTTTTATTATGTAGGAATAGACCTCGAGACAATTTGTTTTAAATCACTATATCCAGTTTTTGACCAAACTTTGTCGCTACTATTTGTTACAAATAAAATACATGGCCAACAAAATAATTTATTTAATGTTACACTACCAGTAAGCCAGTCAAACTTTTCGTACCATGCGTTATTAAACCCCCGATTTGGTTTTCCGCCGGCCCCGCCCGTGGTTATAAGAGATTTACTTAAATCCGGAATAGGACGCTTTAGTTCTTTAACTATGTATAATTTATCTTCATAGCAATGATTTGAAAAATGCTGCTGGTTTACTAACAAATTTACAAAATCGGAAGTATTGCGAATATTTACATTTACCTTGGGAAGTTGAGATGATTCGCTTGGTCCCGCGATTTCCATTTTATAATGTTATGCTTCACACATCCACTACCGAAAAGTCACTTTTCACTTTATTTTTTATTTAAATCGGCTAAAGGCTAAAGGAAACACTAACCTAACCTAATTTAGCCGCCAAACACGAAAACAAACCGAAAGCGTTAAACTTACAACAATGAACTACAAAAAGGGAAAAGAGATCACATTTTAAGGGAGCGTCGGAGATAAAACATACCAGTGTGTCAAACGATGGTGGGAGATTTAGTAGACGTGACGTATCTGAGGCATGCCTCAGTAAGAGCATATTTGTGACGTTGAATTTATCCCTACCACTGATGTTCAACATCTTCCAGTGGTTCATTAATAGTATCTGGTGGAATAAACTGTAAAAGCTGGGAAATATTTTGATTTTTTTTTCTGTTTATTGGAACAGGTATTTTAATTTCAAATCTTTGGAAAGTAAAAATGACTTCTTTATTTATACCTTTCTACCCAGTATTAACTGCTTTAAAGTCTTCAAAGTAGGTATTGGGGCGGTTTGGACCGACGGACACCGGGCGTCGGGACGCACGCATGCGACCTTCAGTGTGGGATCGGGGGTAGCTCGGCCCATATCGGCTAGTACGTACGAAGGAGTTGGTGAGGAGATTGATATAACGTAAATTTATAAACATAAGACAAGTCATTTCGCTCGATCTAAATTAGGCAACATATATCCGGCACATGATTATTTATAATTAATATAAAGATACTCAGGTAGCCGAACAATATTTTAGAAATTGAAAATTTATTCTTAATAATGTTATAGCTACTCACATTATGCCGGACTATATATTATACGTTGACAATTATTTTTAGATACCTAAATTGTGTATCAAAGACTTCAAACCAAAGTATGATGTCTGCGGCCATTTTGTGCAACATATGAGCGCTTCTTTGTTATTGGACGAACATGTCTAGCAATAAAGTTTCACCTTAACTCTTCTGTGATTATATAATAAAATTCGTTATATCGTAAAAATCTGATGTCGTGTTTCATTGGAAATAGAGTCATTACAGTTGTAATGACACCTCCATTTTACCTCTGCTACTGTTTTTGCTTCTTTCAGCCTTCCTTTCTATGTCTTATACGCTTTTCCACTCATTCTTAAAGTTTTTTGTATGTCTCTTCCATGTTGATGGCTCCCTTTTTCGTTTTCTTGATAGTTTTTTCTCCTCTGCAGTTTCTGTGGCATCCAAAACATGTATATCATTGTTTCTTTCCAAAAGCCTTCTTCTGACATTTATTAAAGGTTCCGAACTACTTGATGAGGCATCGTCGTTATTAACTGAAAAGCGATCTTCCCTGAGCAATAGCAAATCATCGTTTTGTTTTTGTACTAAAAATTAAATATTGCATGCGTATTCCTTACAATAATAAAAAAACTTACCTTCAACCGATGGTGACAGTTGCGTTATTAAAAATTCTTGATCATAGACTGTACTGACGGGTAGAAAATCATCGTCTTGTTCCCTGACTAGAAATAATTAAATTTTAAATAAAAGGTATCAATTATTATAAAGTTAAAATGTTTCTTAACATTACCTTCAACCGATGGCGATAATTGCCTATTGGAAGATTCTTGTCCACAATCTTCAGTAATAACTGGCAACTCATCTAAAAGTTACATGAATTGTGATATTAAAAAGCTCGTTAAAAAGTATCTATTGCACCATACCACTGCTAAAATACGTCTCCTGCACGGTCGAACTGATATCAAAGCTTAACGTACTGTCTAATTTAATTGTACATAATAATAAACCATATTATTAAGTATCTTTAATAATACGGTTTTCCCATATAATTTCAATGTGACTCCGCAGGAAGTGAGTTTTAAATTCCAGTCGAAATGTGCACTCCCTAGATAACAATAACCTCAAACTTACCAAAACGAACCGGCGATAGTAAGGTACTTTTTCTTCGTTATTCGATTTATTTACGAGTGCTCGTATTTTTCCTCATTATTTAATCTCATTTCGAGTGCATTTTTCATTAGCAATTTACCCCTTGATAACATTTTTAAAAACTAAAGTAATAGACAGTCATAAATTGATGCGTGCAATATGAAACACGAAAACTAATATCGAATCGCAATTTAGATCCTATTAGATTTGGCAATTTAGTGAGTACTGAGTGTATTTCTATCCTTTATTAACTAACTTCACTAAACAGAGAGCCAACACAGGAACTTTGAATGTGTGTATTAGCTCTATTCACTTCCATAATATTTTAAGGCCATAACGCTTGAAAACTTAGCTGCTAAAAGTGCTAAGCTGCTTGGGTTTATTCACTATAATAAAATGTGTGGTGTTACATCCTTTAGCAAATTTTGTGTTACAAGGCCTTTAAAAAGGTTATGGGTTAGGATACCTTTAGGAATCAAAATTTATGCTTTTTAGTGTTTGTTAACAGTCTTAACTGAATTTAAACTTTTTGTGGGTTATGATTGTTCACCACCAAAGCGACGATATGTACGAAATATTTTGGACAAACCATAGGCAAGCCCGTAAACAAAATCAGACCGACTTTGTTTTAAAAACAAACTCAGTCTGACATTGTTTAAAGGCTTGCCTAGGACTTGTCCAAAATATTTTGCATACATTATGGTCCGGCCATCTAGTCGATATGGTTCATAACTAAAGCTGGTTGGCTAACTATACTTATATAGACACTACTTTGACTTATCAATAATATATAATACGTCATATTACAATTTTGAAATTGTGACTGAATTAATTTATACATCAATAACGACGAATCTAGTAAAAAATATATACAGTGCAGTCCCAGAAGTAACGCAAAAAATTCATATTTTACTTTCTGTTGAGTTTTCACAAAAACGCTAAAACATGTCAATTAGTAAATAGGAATTGTCGTTTTGTCACGTTGGTTAAATCTTTTTTGCGCTATGTTTCATAAACCTATGACGTCATCGAAATTTTTTTTAATTAGCACTTCCTAATTTTTTAAGCATAAATGGATTCCCTTTTGACAGGAAATGCGTCGATATAGGGTTTGGCCTACTTTACTTTGACATGTGCGAAAAAAAAGCCAACGATTGACATGGATATGGTTTAAATTAATAACACAAGTAGGTATCACAAACTGATGCGACAACAGCACCACAGCAAAAAAAAGTGTTTTGGTTGATTGTAGGTACATGTTTTTATGTAGATTTTGTAGGTACACGCGATCACAGCGGCTATGTAGGTATTGTTTTGAAGACGACAGTTAGCGAATGCAATAGTGCCATACAAGTTACAAATACCATAACTTTACATTGCGATGGTGTTGTGTTTAAATGAGAAACAAAGAATTGAAATCCTAATTATGGTGGGACACGGAGATAGGATCCGTAGTTATAATGAAGTATGTCAATTATTCAATGCCATGTATCCAGAACAACCAATACCTCCGTCTACAGTATGCAGATTAGTACGCAAATTTGAAGACATATTAGAGATCTGTGTAGATCTGGAAGGCCAACGACAGTGATAGAAAATGATAGGCAAAATGTTATGTTTAGCTGTCACTGAAAATCCACACACTGCCGTTCGTCGTATCGCCGAAAACACCAACAATACATAAAAACGTACCTACAATCAACCAAAACACAAAATATCCACAAATTTCCATTGTTTGCTGTGGCGTTGTTCTCGCATCAGTTTATGATACTTACCTACTTTTATTGTTATCTTAAGCCATGTCCATTCCAGTCATTGGCTTTTTCGCTTCTGTCAAAGTAAAGTAAGCCAAACCCTATATTGACGTATTTCCCTTCAAAAGGACTATCCATTTATGCTTAAAAGATTAGGTACTGCCGTTTAAAAAAAAATGTTGATGACGTCATAGGTTTATGACACATAGTGCAAAAAAAGTTTAAGCAACGTGACAAAATAACAATTCCTATTTACTAATTGACTTGTTTTAGCGTTTTTGTGAAAACGCAACACATAATAAAATACGAATTTTTTGCGTTACTTGGGACACACTGTATTGCTAGGTCTATCTCATTTTGCACTTTCAATTTAAAGAGTAGATTTTATTACTACCTAATTTCAGATTACTCACCAATATTGTGACGTCGTATTTTCGTCGTTCGTCATTATGACGCTTGAGCGGCGGCGGTTACCTCGGGCGCCAATTCCTGTTTAAAGTGCAGAAACACCACTACGCGGGCCACAAATTGGTATATATTTACATTTATTTATAGTCCAATTCTACCTATGTACACTATGCTACTCTAAATCTATAGCTAAACGGTGACAAACGGCTACGGTTATATGCAGGGGGTGACTACGGAAAATTAAACGGTGTACAATTAAACAGTACAATTACCCTGTTAGGTCTCTTGTCACCTCAAGAGACTTGCGCATTGAATCTGCGCGGAACCTAACTTACTTCAGCGGTCTTCGGACTGGACTGGTGTTGGCGGCGGCTGGAGATGAACTGACTTCTCAAATGCCGTTTGTTTTCTAAGTCCCTCGCCTTGGATTGGCGGTTGCCCAGTTCGTCTAAACTGGATTTGTAGAATTCTCACCTACTTCCAGCGGTGACGTATCTTCGGGCAGGGCGGCTGGAGGCTCGACTAGATGCTACGACGGTTCCTGGTAGACTAACTCCTTCGAATGCAGCCTGTCTGCTGTATTCGTACGGCAAATCCTGGCGGCTGCGCAGTTTCCTCAGGCTGGACTTAGTGAAATCTTACCAATTCCTTACTGATGACGTAGGTCTTGCTGGAACGGCTGAAGGCTCGACTGGGCTCTACGATGCCTCGTGGTGAACTGAAACGCTGACGGAGGCTTAATTTTTAAGTCTTAGTGATGCTTCGGCAGCGACTGCGTAGTTCTCCTAAGAGGGACTTGTAAAATTCTTACTCATGCGGTGGTGACGTTTCGCTAGCTAGACGGCGGGCTGAGCTCGGCACGACTGGTCCCTACGCTGGCTAGTGGAAGACTGGCGTACGCAGTGCGGGTTAGCAGACCATCGGCTTGGTGCTACGCGATGACGGATTAAATCAGGCGGCGTTTAAAATGCCAAAAACAATGCCGGTGCGGTAAACTACATTTATTAATATATAATTAAATAAAAAGAACACAAATGTGGGGTGTTGGAAAAATCACTTCGTTACAATATGTATCCCAAACTGTTTTTGAGAATTGACCAATCTGGAAAAATGTCATATTTTGATTGAAAATTGTAATATCTTTTTTCAATCTGCATTCTGTACATAAAATTTTTTTCCCAATTATGAACAACCTCGGATCATAGTTCGGAATTGTTTTGAAGCCATATAAAGTACTGATCTACAGTTGTACCTATAGACAACAACATCAAATTAAATACCTATCAACTATGTTTATATTATATTGCAAGAAAAATTAATGTGGTTTTCGACTACTTGCCTATATCAGAATTTTCTTTATCCTCGTTATCAGAGTTAGATAATGTACTCAGACGTGTGCTGGCATAAATTTTCGCATTTCTGAGAAAGGTAAGTGTATTCCTATACTTATCAACAAGTTTGCCTTTAGCATAAGTTGATTTTCCGTCCCTAGAGTTCCTTTTTTTTACAGGAGAAGTGATTTCATTAAAATCGCCGTTTGTCATTCGCCTGTAAAATTAAATGAAGCAATTAATTATTATAGTCTGTTTGGAAATGAAAGAGAGTAATAAAATCCCGAGATAAGAACCGGCCTTGGGCGTGATAATATTTCGTTTCAGGTAATTATCGGGTAACACTAATGCTAACAAAAATGGCAGGGATTGGAAAATCGACTATCTACAGACTTTTAAAGGAAACAAAAAATGAACAAGATACTGTAAATCCCCCAAAATCATCTACAGGGAGGTCAAAAGTCGTTATAGATGATTTCTTCAAAAATGTCATTCGCAGAAAAGTACACTCATTTTATTTTAAAAAAGAAATACCAACGCTAAACAAAATTTTAAGTGAACTTTCAGAGGACAACGATTTGCCAAAAATCAGTAGAAGCAAATTATGGGCCGTCTTACGAGAGTTGAATTTTTGCTGGGAAAAGCAGAACAGGAAGTCAGTTCTTATCGATAAAGATGAAATTATTTGTTGGCGAAGATCCTACTTAAGATCAATTAGAAAATTCCGTGACGAAGGGAGGAATATTTATTATCTAGACGAAACTTGGGTCAACGAGGGATATACTGTAACAAAAGTATGGCAAGATAAAAATGTAAAAAGTTTTCGACAAGCATTTTTGGATGGACTTTCAACAGGGTTCAAGGCACCTTCAGGTAAAGGGCGAAGATTAATAGTGACACATATAGGTAGTGCCAGTGGTTTTGTAGATGGCGGTTTACTTTTATTTGAATCTAAAAATACAGGTGACTATCACGAAGACATGAACGCAGATGTTTTCGAAGAGTATTTTACACAGATGTTGGATCTTATTCCTCCGGGGTCTGTAATTGTCATGGATAATGCCAGTTACCATTCACGGCAGACCGAGCGGACGCCTACGACTGCTTGGAGGAAAGCCGATATAATTCAATGGTTATCCGGAAAAAACATTTCTTTTGAAACAAATATGGTGAAAAAGGAACTTTTGACACTTGTCAATCTTAATAAAGATCAGAAAAAATATGTTATCGATGAAATGGCAACAAATCGCCAAATAACGGTACTACGGTTACCACCTTATCACTGTGAACTTAACCCAATCGAATTAGTCTGGGCGCAGGTAAAAGGAGATGTAGCGCGAAATAATACGACGTTTAAATTAAGTGACGTGAAAATTTTGTTAAAAAATTCCTTGGAACGAGTAACTGCAGATAACTGGCAAAGATGTATACATCATGTACAAAAAGAAGAGGAGAAAATGTGGGAACTCGATAATTTAATTGACGTTACTGTGGAACCTATCGTTATCAATCTAGGAGACGAAGATAATTCATCAGAATATTCAGAGGATGAATTTTAATATACCTACTTTTTTATTTTCTTTATTGTACATTTATACAACACTACATTTACTCACCATAATTTGAATTTTCAAAATACATATATTTTTGTGTGGAATAAAAGTCTATTCATTAAATTTAAATAAATATTTTGATAATAATATTGAATAATTTTATTTGAATTACTAAAAACCCTCTTAACCCGGTTATGATGCTTAAAGTAGCCTCATGTTTTGAAATGCTGTTTTTATATTGTTTACTTATAAGAGAAATGGACCGAGAAATTGAAGCGGCATAGACAAAGACGGATTGTCGGGGATTAAATTTTAGCTACCTGCTACAATTTAGTACAACCCGGTCACACAAAGTTTTTTTAAAAGTACACCTCATCTATACCGATAATACATAATATAAAAATATTGAATATAAGCACCAGTACTACATTTATTTACGATTTGCATACATAATAAGCTTTTATTACTCTCTTTCATTTCTAAACAGACTATAATAAACTGTTCGTCAATTCACACATCAAATCTCACTATATTTTTGGAAACATGATTTTTGTGGTTTTTGCATTTCCACATTTGATATATTATAATATGAAATGTGGCATACTTACAGATAGTTGCCATTGAGCAAGTGTTGAGATATTATGTCAACCAGGTATCCCTGAGACTGTGAGTTCAAAGTTTGACTTAATTCATATATGTTTATGATTGCTCGACGAACACAAGTTTCATTTAATATATTCTTGAAGTTTAAATGTTTTACTGCACTGTCTATTGGTTTAATTTTTTTTAGTGAAGGCTCAGTAGGCACTGAGGCCCCTTTCACCGAAGTACAATTTTTAAATATTGGGTTTCCGTCTGTTGGAGCCAAATAAAATTGCAGTTTATTTTCATCTACTATTTACTTCGACTTTTACAACTATAAATATTGAGTGGACTGTATTATACATAGCGCAACACCAACCTGCTGCTATATTAATGAAAACATTCACGCTCGCCTCCGCGCAGGAAGGCAGCCTTTCTTCCAGCGCCTGCGCACCCGTTTCACATGCACACACGCTGGCACGGACGCTATATTACACAGCGCGTTCAATCAACATGATAAATATCAATCTGCATTAAACATAATACCGCCGGCCTTGAAATGCCTGGCTTTTTCAAATAAAACATAAGCAAAGAAAAAAAAATAGATTTTAAAATTGTTACTACGCAAAGTTTAAGATTCACAAGGTTGATCTTGAAGGTCTTGAAACGGTACTAAACATAACTTTCGAACAGACCTTTTTAACACACTCCCGTCACTGAACCTCACAGTAACAACACGCACTATTTGGTCATCACCTGGGTGCAGCTGCATAACTCTTGCCATCCTCCATTGCAGTGGGGGTGCATTATCATCCTTCACGATTACTAAACTGCCTATTTGTAGTAGTTGCTTGTAGTTTTTACTCCATTTGAGTCTGGTCTGAAGTTCGCCAATATATTCTTTATTCCATCTTTTCCAAAATATTTGGATTATTCTTTGGAGATTTTGATGTAATTTGAGTCGGTTTTCTGGTATACATATGTAATTTGGCTCTGGTAGGGAGGTAAAAGGTCTACCAATAAGGAAATGTGCAGGTGTTAGTGGTACATAGTCATCAGGACTTGAGGATAATGGGGATAGTGGCCTTGAATTTAATACGGCTTCAATTTGACACAATAAGGTACAAAAATCGTCAAAATGCAGATGATAGTTACCCATAACCCGCTTCAAATGATATTTTAAACTTTTCACACCGCTTTCCCACAATCCGCCGAAATTTGGGGCTCTCGGGGGAATAAATTTCCAAGTAATTCCTTCACTATTAAAATATTTAGATATTGTTTCTTTGTTAGTCTGAATAAACTTCAACAGTTCCGCGTTTGCACCAATGTACTGACTCCCGTTGTCCGAGAAAATTATTGAGGGCTTTCCTCTTCGAGCTATAAATCTTTTGAGACAAGCTATGAAAGATTGAGTACTTAAATCAGTCACAAGGTCAATATGAATCGCCTTTGTTGCCATGCATACAAAAATTGAAATCCATCCTTTAGATAATATTGGTTTACGCGTTTTACGGTCTTTTACATAAACTGGACCAGCATAGTCACAACCAACGTTAGTAAATGGAAAACACTGATTTATTCTTTCACTAGGTAATTCACCCATAATACTTTCGCAAGCCTTAGGTTTCGCTCTAAAACAGGTAATGCAATTGTGTACAACCTTTCGGGTCAGGTCGCGTCCTGATAATGGCCAAAAATTTTCCCTGACAGCATATAAAAGCTGCTGTGGTCCGCAATGCAATAACATCTTATGTTCATTGATTATTATTAAATTAGTCAAAGGATGTTTTTTGTGTAAAATGATTGGATGTTTTTTATTATAGGGTAAACGTGCTTTTGCAATTCTACCACCTACTCTTATTATAAAATTTGAATCTATGAAAGGACGTAGATTTAAAATACTACTGGAATTATTTACACAATTATTTTTCTTTAAGTCACGGATTTCTTGTGGGAACGACTGCTCCTGTGAAATTCTCAAAAGTACGTTAAATGATTCATTTATTTCTTTTATCGTTAAAACACCAATTTTCTTGTCCTTAGGATTTTTAGATTAAATAGAAATCGTAAACAATAAGCCATTATTCTCTTAAGTTTATGAATGTTGGAATATTTTTTGAAAATATCTATGTCATTTTCTATACGCACTACATGCGAAATAGTTTTTTGTTCCGGAATTTCTTGTACTAATGGTACATCATTAAATTTTGACCATTGCCTTTTTTCTGTCCTTAACCAAATCGGACCTTGAAACCAAAATTCATTTTTTATTAAATTATTTGCAGACGTGCCGCGAGAAATAATATCCGCTGGGTTACTATTCGAGGGTACATAATGCCAATCTTTAATATTTGATAGGTTCTGTATGACTGCTACGCGATTTGCCGTAAAGGTTTTCCAACGCTCAGGACTACCATTTATCCAATGGTACGTAACGAGTGAATCTGTCCAATAATAATATTTTGTGATATCTAAATGTAACGCATTTTTAATTTTGTTCGTTAATTTTGCGCCTAAAAGAGCCGCACATAATTCTAGTCTGGGCAAAGTTAATTGCTTGATAGGAGCTACTCTACTCTTTGAGCATAGGAGATTACAAGAATACTGACCATTAAAAATACTTCTAATATAAATACATGCGCCGTAGCCCTTTTCTGAGGCGTCCACAAAGGTGTGCATTTCGTAACTATTACCTTCTATTAATAATACAATTCTCGGTATTTTAATACTATTTAACAGTTTCAAATCAGCTATAAATGTTAACCATTTTTTGCATAGGATGTCAGATACCGGTTCATCCCAACTTGTTTTTTCCTTCCATAAAGACTGAAGCAACATTTTTGCCCTGATAATTATCGGGCTCACTAAACCCAAGGGATCGAATATTTGTCCAATCGTGGACAACATAAAACGTTTAGTTATTTTTACACGGTTGTCAAAAGACTTCACGCGAAATTCAATCGTATCTGTATTTGCGTTCCAAAATATTCCCAATGTTTTGTTATTTTCATTTTCTCCTAAACTTAAAATATTGGACGAAACGTTCTTATTTATATCAAACTTATCAAATAATCCCTGTTTGTTTGTGAGCCATTTTCTAAGTTGAAAACCTGCGCCTTGTAATATTTGAGAAACATTTGCCTGTAAATTGATAAAATCATTTTCGTTATCTTCGCCGTCCAAATAATCATCTACATAAAAATTGTCACGAATCGATTGACTAGCCCTCGGACTAATAGTCTTATTTTCTTCGGCAAGCTCTATTAATACTCTGGTTGCTAAATACGAAGAGGCCGCCATGCCATAAGTTACTGTTAAAAGCTCGTAACATTTTATGTTTTCCATCTCAGATGGACGCCACAAAATTCTTTGATAACGCGTGTGATCTGGATTTAGCCAGACTTGTCGATACATTTTCGATATATCCGCGCTCATTACAAAATCATTCAGTCGAAATCTTAACAATATGTCTAATAATTCGCTTTGAATAACTGGTCCGGCATGGTGGACATCATTTAATGATATGTTTTTATCAGTTTTTGCCGAAAAGTCAAATACAACTCGACACGGAGTAGTTAAACTGGAATCCTTTAACACCGCGTGATGTGGCACGTAGTAAACTGAGCCATCATCTTTCAAATTATTAATATCAATCGGTATTTCTTTCATATGCCCTAATTTTTGATATTCAGTCATAAAATGTACATACTGCATTTTTAAATTCTCGTCTTTTGCTAATCTGTTTTCTAAGTGATAAAACCGTTTTAACGCCATTTGCTTTGATCTACCGATGTCTAATATTTCATCCTTAAATGGAATTTTTACCACAAAACGTCCGTCCGCCTCTCGATACGTATTGTCTATAAAATGTTTTTCACAAAAATCGTCTTTTTGCTCAGGTTTTAAACACTCTTCTACCTGCCAAAATTTCATTAGATTGTCATTTAATTCCTGTATATCACTTGCATAGTCGCTACAGTGATAAGAAGCAACGCGGTTTGATTTATTTACACTAAAATAATTTAAATCGCCTCCAAATACCCAACCTAATTTGGTATTTTGCATTGTAAGTCCATTGTCTAATTTTATTTGATTCATGAGTAACAAATCATAAAATAAACCAATGCCACATAAAAGATCTATTTCGTTATTTTTATTAAAATTAGGATCAGCGAGTTTCGCATTTTTTGGTATTTTTAAATATGTCGAATTAAAGGAATAAGAAGGCATTGACTGGGTAATCCTTGGTAAAACTAAACAATATATATCATTAGAATAATCACCAAATCTGGACAATATTTTTAAAGAAACCTTAAATTGTGATAGCAGGGAATTATTATCTCCTACACCTGAAATTTTATATTTGACTGGAATTTTATTTAAATCTAAAGAATCGGCTAGTTTTTTCGTAATAAAATTGCTTTGCGAGCCTGGGTCTAACAACATTCGTGCTGTTACAATTTTGCCTTTTTTATCTCTTATATTTACGAGCGCAGTTGACAGTAATGTAAACGAATTTTTTGATCTGCCGCCGCCGGCCATCGACGTGTGCACACAGGTGTCCGATGCCTCGGCCTCATGCACAGTGTCGTCACTTGTACTAATCGTTGCGTTCGCCGCCTTTACCGTCTCTGCGTGTAGCAAAGAGTTATGTCTTTTGTTACAATGTTTACAGGGTAATTTATTACACTTATCTACAGTATGACTCGGATTTAAACAATTAACACACAATCTCAATCTTTGTGCTTCTTTTTCTCTGTCAGCTACGCCGAGCTCTAAAAACTTCTCACATTTAAACACTGAATGGTCTTTTTTGCAATAAAAACAAGCAAATTTTTTATTTTCATTTGATATGTAGGAATGCGTAGTCTGATTTTTACCATATTTATTTTTATTTTCAGATTTATTGTCTGACTTAGAAACATACAACTTTTCTAATAATTCGCATTTATCTTTTAAGAAAGTACTGATTTCTTGCATCGTCGGCAAGTCACCTACTATTTTAAATGCTTCCCAGTCACGTCTGGTACGGTTATCAAATTTTGAAACTAATAGATAAATTAAGAGGGTGTCCCATTGACTGATTGGTTGGCCTAGATTTTCCAACGACCTAATGCTTATTATAAATGTGTCATATAAGTGCCTTAGATCAGTAGAGTTTTCCCTAACCACTACTGGCACATCAAATAGAGATTTTACGTAACTAAATACAATTAGCCTTTTATTCTCATACCTATCCTTGAGACTTGTCCACGCGACATCATAATTATCAAGCGTTACCGGAATTGATTCAACTACTTGAGCCGCCTCACCTTGTAAACATGATCTTAAATAATAAAATTTTTGAATTTCATCGAGTTGACTATTGTTATGAACTAATGAGAGGAATATGTCCCGAAATTCTAACCACTTTTCTATTGACCCTGAAAATGTTGGTAATTTTAATGTGGGTAGTTTTGCCATTCCCGTAGATTGCTGTACATTTTGCAAACTGTTAGACTCAGCACTGTTTGAAGATGTTCCAGAAACTAACTTTTTTACTTGGAAATTATTAATTAAGGCAGTAATTTTTCCGACTAAATCAAAATAAATATTTTCAAACGTCTCACGCTCTACGTTTTCCGTTTGTTTTTCTTCTAATGACCCATTATTTATTTCTAAATAGTATTCTATATCTGACTGGATTTGTGAAAATTCGGTAAATGCGTGGTCTAGCTTGTCTAAGCGTAATTTTAATTGGGTAACTAGGGTGTCATCAATATTATTTTCATTTATATTATTTAAATAATTCAAAACTCGTGTAATTGTAGCCTTACATTGGCCTCTTTTAAATTTTAACTGTGTCAGATCAGCCATATTTATTAATCAAGATGCCAAATTTTAGAGAAAGGAAATTTCACTTACAGGAATCGCCAATTGAAATAATGCGTTATACTGGAATACTTCTCTACATCGGATGTCACCGACTCGCCTGCCTTTGAACGGGAACACTGCTAGCCTGCTTGTGTTATTCCGCCACTGGCTTTACCTATTTACTTTCGCCTCGCCGTGCGTTTGTACTTGTAATTTTATTTTATAACTTCTGGCCTTGATCCGGGAGAAGTGATCATATGTTGGAGCCAAATAAAATTGCAGTTTATTTTCATCTACTATTTACTTCGACTTTTACAACTATAAATATTGGGTGGACTGTATTATACATAGCGCAACACCAACCTGTTGCTATACTATACTAAAAACATTTACGCTCGCCTCCGCGCAGGAAGGCAGCCTTTCTTCCAGCGCCTGCGCACCCGTTTCACATGCACACACGCTGACACGGACGCTATATTACACAGCGCGTTCAATCAACATGATAAATATCAATCTACATTAAACACCGTCAGATGAACTTTTAGAGGTATTCAAAACAAACGATTGTGGGATTGAGGTGTCAATTAACTTGAAAAAATACAATGTATTTATTGATACATTTCGATAGAGATTCGATGCTTCCAAGACAGAACGGCATATGCGCCAAAAGTAAAATTGCCGGGAAAAAAAATTTATTACTTCTCAGTAATTCATATTTTTTGTATGAAAAAGTGGTATTTCTGCAAACTCATTTTCGTAAAATTTATTATGAAAAGTGAATTTGATGGACAGAAAAAAAATAAAATTTGAAAATATGTCGCTTGTGCCATACAGAAATAGCCAAGCCGTTTATGTCAAAACTTATCATATAAGTGTCATTTAGTAGTAACTTCAATGTTTAAAGTAGGCGTTTGAGCAAACTTGTGCCAAATATTTTTTACACATAGGGGAAGTCCGGGCAAAGTGAACACCTTTAGCTTTCCATGATTGTTGGTGATAATGTATAATAGAGAAAATTAAAACAATTATCTGTGATAAGTTTTTATTTAATAAACTTTCGAAATTCGTTAACAATTTTTCTTAATTCTGGTTAAAACAGTTGCTATAAATCAAATTAGGAAAAATGTCAAAATATCCACTTTGCCTGAGCCTCCGGGTAAAGTAGATACGACATAAGGGAAAAGTGGATAACAACAAAGAAATCTTTGGGAACATAAGTTACTAATAAAGTAATATATAACATTTTGAAAAAATAAAAATTAACATTATTTTTCAAAAATCTAATCAATACAATTATCATTGCCTTCAAAACCATTTTTCCATAGAAGTAGAAGTCCCGCAAGCAACCAGTGGCGGAGTTATGGAGACTCGTTAAATTATAAAAAAAATGAATACGGACCTTCTGAAAATAAAAAATGATGCTGTTTTTAGATAGAACAGTTTGTTTTTTCCTAACTCTTATAGTTTCATGGCAAAATTGATTTTTCGGAAGGGTGCTTCTGGATTCTGTCGATAAACTTTAGGAAGACATTCCTCACAAAACCTAAAAAATATAGTACCTATTTAAATTGGTCTTAGTCTCGAGTATGTATGTGTGAGTCAAATAAGCATTTTTGTCTCCCCTTCCCTTGGGTTTAACCAATAGTATTAAAATTATTTAGGAGATGCTTCGTTTTTGAGATATAGGAAAAAAAGTGAATGTACACTTTTAGTCAATAACAAACTGTTCTATCTAAAAACAGCATCATTTTTGATTTTCAGTAGGGCCGTATTAATTTTTTTTATAATTTAATGAGTCCGAGTCCCCATAACTCAGTCACTGGTTGCTCGCGGGACTTCTATTTCTATGGAAAAATGGTATCTTATAAGATGTGTCATGCCAAGTTTGGCTTAAATAGCCTTCTTAATTTAGAAGTTATTTAAAAAATTCGAATATTTTTAAAAATCCTTAACACGCTATATGTCGAAAATGATGCGTCCCTGGAAAAAAATTATACTTGATTTTTTTAATTTTTTTTATGAGGAATATCTCCTTGAAGTTTGTCGACTTAATCCTGAAACAGATATAATGAAAGAATTTACGATCACCGGGCAAAGTGAATACGGTATCCATTTTGCCCTATATAGTCACTTTTGAGGTTAACCTTTAGTTAAGTTAATTAATTTTCGTTAAAATATACAAAACAACTTATTAATAACCAACAAAAATACATATTATTGCAACAATACCTAAAAACAAAAAAAAAAGACTGGCACTTAAAAAATATTTAAAACATCTAACTAGCGTTAGTTATTACTATTAAGAAAAAATAACTATTTAAACACATACAATCAGGTATATTCATTGAAATATCACTGTTTAATCTAAGAACTATCATTTTCATCTTCAACGTCACTCTCGTTTAGTACCTCAGGAACTGTGGAACTAACTTTTAATGTTAAGTTCTTTATGTGATATTCAGGCTGTATAAGTTGTCTGCATAGATTTTTTAAATTTTCATATTTTACTTTATTTATAGACAGCTCTTTTGTATAAGCTCAATTCAACACACAATCTTTTTTTAGTTTAAAAAATACTGACTGCGGTTGATTGGTGGTAAAGGAAGTATAGTAAGTTATGTTATAATCATTTTTAGCAGTATTGCCCTTTTCACTTGTGAAATATTAAGTTTTAATTTTTTTTCCAACGCCAGTAACTGAAAATCCAGGAAATCAGAAAATTTTAACTGAACTATGAAATATGGTTCTTGATGTACGCGAGCATTTCGCAAAATAGTATTCAGAAGGGGCCTGAATGATTTTACGCCTAATATTTTTCTCGATACCCGCGTGCATGGAATCTACTGGCATATAAGTATGACCAACTATCAAATAAGTTATTATATATTTTTTTTACATTCTTAGCCGTGTCTAAAAAATATCTAAGCATATAACGGTTTTTATTTTGTCCGGAACAGTTGTCGCAATAAAGTGATAGTTCTTCGTATAAACTAGTATTATCAATTTGATCTAAATATTTTAATATATTGGTGCAAATTCTGTTACTTCCACGGTTCCCATCTCTTTCTCCCCAAACAAAGCAGTAGCCTTTCCTCGATGCTGTTTCATATACGTAAAATTGTAATAAGCATATTTTCGTGAAAACCCTATAGTCATGACGTCTCCATGTGGTGTTGAGAGTACTTTTTGGAGATCAAAGCTACACACTAATATTTTCTTGTTCTCAATTTCTTATTTGGCGTGTTCTTATTCGTCTGGAAATAGTTTTTTTGATGCATCTTTCTCTGTAATGTGATTTTCATAATTTTTAATTTCTACTTCACTTCTATACTCACCAGGTAAGTTTTTAAACCTTTCACACTTTAAACATTTATCTTTTTTGGAACACGGATACCCATATTATAATTTATTTCTAATAATGCCAATAATTTGCTCCTTTTCAGTGCAGGAAGAGAATCTTTTTCCATTTGTCGTAGACACAACCTGTAAACATTATTGAAACTCCCTATATCTAACGGCAAATATTCCTTAGTGGATGATCCTATATAATAGTTAGATGGTATCGCTGGTAGAGAATCAATAAAGACTCGCTAATTGCTCTTCAGTTGATTTATTAGGACCTAAATGATGCCCTCTTTGGTCATATTCAGGAAATTTATTTAGATTTTTATTGTCAGCCATGGTTCTTAACAACCGAATAGTTAGTTATATCAAGTGTATTAGCCAAAAATTGTCTGCAAACACGTTTTCTATCATTATTTTTCTGGAAGTAATATTCGTTAGTTGATTTTTTTTAATGCCTTTGGATTTTCTTCGTCTCTCAACAGGTCAAATAGTCATACATTCTGATAAGAACAATTTTTGTTTATTACTATCTGCCAAATTCCAGTAAAACTTGAAGATTTCTTTTCGATCATCTTCTGTGAAGTTATTGCATTGATTAGAACATGATGTTTCTTTGCAAGGATTGTCTCTTAATGCATTTTTTTCAACTAATTTTCCACTGAAGGATACATGTTCTTGACCTAAGTCTTTTGATAATTTTCTTTTGGCTTTTTTACCTATTCGAGGAGCTTCTTCTTTCCCATCATTTTTTTCTTAATGTTTGTCGTTTATGTACAATATTTTACTGTGTTCTTTTACAACTTTCACAACTTTTGCTGCATTTGTAATGTCAATATTATCTTTACGGTTTCTTCGTTTTCGTTCTTTTTGAAATTCATAATCAATGTCTTCATCGGTCACATCACTTGATTCATCAGAAGAATAATCGGATGCAGAATCCGAGGAAGAATGGCTAACAGAAACAGATTGTAGTGGTAAGGTTTCCAATATAACAGAAGTAGACTGAAGATTGGATCCCACTCTGACGTTGATGATCATGATCAGATGATACTGACAGAATAGGTTCCAAATTGTTCTCAACAGGATACAATGAAACTGGTTCTATTGCCGTCTCTATTGGAAAATGTACTGTGCTCAAAATTTAATAATGGTTCGGGCAATACCTCTTCTAAACTAGCCACAGATTCTAAATTTGTGAAATCTTCTGGAATGTCTGACTGTAAAAATAACAAGTCATTTTCTAATGCCACTTCTAGTCGATATTATCTGCCTTCTAACTCGATTCATTATTATTATTTAGCGCTAGTGTTAGCAGCTTTTTACCATGAGAATTCATAATTATGCAAGTAAAAAATGGCATAAACGCCAAATTCTAAACAGACTTTAATTGCTATTGTTAATATTTTAATTTACATAGGCTTATCTGCATTCCTAGGTCGGTCTCGTCTCGAGTTGTGGTTTTGGTTTCGGCCCTACCAACGGCGTCTGGAGTAGGATTAGCCCTCCTCCACGAGCCATCCCGGTAGACGTGAGGATCTAGATATCCCGAACCCAGAGATGGTTGGGGCGGAATGTCAGTGCAGTGAACGAGGAGACGAATAAACGAGTAGACGACGAAGCGAGGCCTCGGTTCTAAGACGGCCTCGTAGTAAAAGTTTAAGAGTATGATTTTCTAATTCTGGGGCAAATCCAACCGAGGTTGTAACAACTGCAATAAGGTCTATCACCACTGTATTTTCCCCAGAAATAAGCAAATAAATCTTCATCTAGCGAATTTTGTGGTTCACACCATGCTCGAAAATCAACAACCTTTCTTAATTCTCGTCCTCGGCGAGAAAAACGACGAAAGAATCTCCGCGCAAAAAAGAGACCCACGCCGATAAAATACGTCAGACTATTAAACGAAATTCGATATATCGGGCGATTTATTTAGTCGGTACTTATATCGCCATAAATGTATACAAACAAAATTAATTTAATATTATTTTTTTTTCTTTAACAAGAAAACCGTAACAACATAAACTAATATTACACCGACAATCGAATATTTACGTATAAATATAAGTTGGGAAAGGTTAGTTTATGCTATTATTAGAGTATACATATAGGGGAGTTGTGCTTAAGATGACATAGTCAGATAAGATGACACACCAATCATATTGGTTTAAATATACGCGCTAATGGTGATCCTGTGACGTTTCGGAGAGTAACTGTAGATGTCGCTGGTATTGAAGTTCAGTATGGCGGAAACCGAGCGCAAGTTTGAATGTAGTCCATGTTTTCGTGATTTTGATTTGAAAAAAGTTTTGTTTGCTCTTTTGTTTGGTGGTGAAAGTATGCGTAAGGTAAGGATTTTCTGGTTAAACTAATTTGGAATGTATAATAGGATTATTATGTAATACAAAAATCGATAAATGCGTATTCTAACGTCAAAGTTTTTGTCATGACAATTAAAATGAAACTTGCATATCCATTGGGTAAGATGACATACAAGACGTGGGTGTAAGATGACATACTATGTCATCTTACCTTTATGAAATGAAAAATGTACAGATACTAAAGTTTTTTTTTGTTTTATTATAGGATGCCTGGTAATTACAAACGAACATCGACGCGAAAAAGTTGGTCACAAGAAGACATGGATAAGGCTATTGAAGCTGTAGAAGATCATAGAATGGGTTGGCTTTTAGCATCTAAACATTTCAACGTACCACAAGCAACCCTTCGTCGTTATTACTATAGTACTCCAGTAAATCTTGGTCGGTTTAAACCAACGTTCAACAAAGATATGGAAAAAGCACTCGTGGATCATATTCTCGAGTTCGAAAATCGACTTTTTGGATTTAACACGACCGAAATAAGAAAACTAGCATTTGAATTTGCGGAAAGATTGGGGCTCACAGATTTGATAAGAATGAGAAAATAGCGGGCTGGGATTGGCTGAAAGGATTTAGACAACGCAACCCTAATATTTCACTCAGATCTCCAGAGGCAACGTCTGCTGCAAGAGCTAGGCCATTCAATACGCCTCAAGTAACAAAGTTTTTTTCTCTTTTGGAAAAAGAAGTGACTGATAACAAGATCCAGCCACATAGTATTTACAATGTGGACGAGTCTGGACAGATGACACACTATGTCATTTTACCCAACAGTTATGTCGTCTTACACATGTCAACCAAAGTGCGCTTAATGTTAATTTTTTAATTTTATATAACGTTGATTGTTCTAAAACTAAAATAATTTTGTTAACTATGATTCATTTAAGAATATACGCAAGATCCTGTTCTCACATGACTTTATTTATTTCA
The DNA here is from genome assembly GCF_000390285.2 of Anoplophora glabripennis. Classification (NCBI taxonomy): domain Eukaryota; kingdom Metazoa; phylum Arthropoda; class Insecta; order Coleoptera; family Cerambycidae; genus Anoplophora; species Anoplophora glabripennis. The sequence continues at coordinate 88,462 of NW_019417528.1, forward strand.
AATATTTGTCTCAAGAGAAAAAGTCAACTTAAGCACAATTCCCCTACAGGGTATCCACCGAAAGGTGTTTTAAATGGATTTTATGTTGAGTTATTTGAAAAATTAATAGCAGCTATTTTTTTATCGTAAAGGTTGGCAAGACTAATGTTTCTTGGAAAACAATGATGACGTCATCACCATTTCTGGTCCAGGTGTTTGTTTAATTTAAACAAATGCATGATTTATTACCCTTTTCTTGGAATTTTGTCTGGTTTTTAAACAAGTGTCAACCCGCAGCTCGAGGACCATAGCGTGGTAACTTGTACAGTGTACACACATATATGTATGCATTTCAGCGCTATTAAATATATTTATTTTTTTAGATCACCCTGTATTTATTCAAAATAAAATAATTTGTGCATATAAAATATAGAAATTTTTTCATATTATTCATCTACAATATACGGACGGCAAAAACTATGAACCTCTAATCATAAGGTTGTATAGAGGGGACAAAATAAAGTACTCTGGAGGTCTGACTTATCCCAATTTATAAACTGTTGAGGTTGCAATCTCACACACTCAAGTTACGATGGAAAATTTTAAAGGCCTGACATATCCCAATTTATAAACTGCTGAGGTTGCAATCTCACACGCTCAAATTACTAGGGAAAATAATAGTGGTAATTAGTGATTAAAATAATAATGGTAATTCCCTAAAAAATGCTTACAACAATTTTTTCATATAAAAAGGGATGCAGCCAGTGCATGTGCATCAGTTGGTACAGAAAATGGAGTGGTAAGTAAATAAGATATAGCCATGAATTATCATAAGTTTTTAGTATCAAAATTGAAGAGGGATTTCTGATGTAAGTCATTTAAAATTTTATATAGATGTACCTTTCTAAAAATGAAAATTATGTTTCAGCTTAAATGATCCAACAATGTACCAGGAGTAAGTTAATTTTCATATAAAATTGTTATTGATCTACATTTTATTTTAAACTCCATAAATCAATTATTATTTTTTAGCTCCGAGAGCATGGAGTCGCCCCCAATATCGTAAGTAATCTAATTTTTTTATTTTAAACTATTAAATATTTTTATATTTTTTTAGGGTAAGCGACATCAGCGACGAGTCCCTCGGTTGGGGGACGCCTACGTCGACACCAATATCGTAAGTAATCTAAATTTTTATTTTAAACTATTTTTTTAGCGTAAGTGACAATACCTAAATATTTTTTATTTTTATGGAATAAGCGACATCAGCGACGAGTCCTTCGGCTGCGGGGGCCAGGATTATCCGCCAATATCATAAGTAATCTAGATTTTTATTTTAAACTATTAAATATTTTTTTAGAATAAGCGACATCAGCGACGAGTCTTTCGGATGCGGGGCCTAGGATTATCCGCCAATATCGTAAGTATTCTAAATTTTTATTTTAAACTATTATTTTTTAGCATAGCGATATTACCTAAATATTTTTTATTTTTTTAGAATAAGCGACATCACCGCAGATGATGCCTTCGGCTGCGGGGGCCAGGATTTTCAACCAATATCGTAAGTAATCTAGATTTTTATTTTAAACTATTAAATATTTTTTTAGCATAGCGACATTACCTAAATATTTGTTATTTTTTTAGAATAAGCGACATCAGCGACGAGTCTATCGGCTGCGGGGACCAGGATTATCCGCCAATGTCGTAAGTAATCTAGATTTTTATTTTAAACTTAAATATATTTTTAGCATAGCGACATTTCCTAAATATTTTTTATTTTTTTAGAATAAGCGACATCACCGCAGGTGATGCCTTCGGTCGCAGGGGCCAGGATTATCCGCTAATATCGTAAGTAATCTAGATTTTTATTTTAAACTATTAAATATTTTTTTAGCATAGCGACATTACCTAAATATTTTTATTTTTTTAGAATAAGCGACATCACCGCAGGTGATGCCTTCGGCTGCAGGGGCCAGGATTATCCGCCAATATTGTAAGTAATCTAGATTTTTATTTTAAACTATTAAATATATTTTTAGCATAGCGACATTACCTAAATATTTTTTATTTTTTTAGAATAAGCGACATCACCGCAGGTGATGCCTTCGGCTGCGGGGGCCAGGATTTTCAACCAATATCGTAAATAATCTAGATTTTTATTTTAAACTATTAAATATTTTTTTAGCATAGCGACATTACCTAAATATTTTTTATTTTTTTAGAATAAGCGACATCACTGCAGGTGATGCCTTCGGCTGCGGGGGCCAGGATTTTCAACCAATATCGTAAGTAATCTGGATTTTTATTTTAAACTATTAAATATTTTTTTAGCTTAGCGACATTACCTAAATATTTTTTATTTTTTTAGAATAAGCGACATCACCGCAGGTGATGCCTTCGGCTGTAGGGGCCAGGATTATCCGCCAATATCGTAAGTAATCTAGATTTTTATTTTAAACTATTAAATATTTTTTTAGCATAGCGACATTACCTAAATATTTTTATTTTTTTAGAATAAGCGACATCACCGCCGGTGATGCCTTCGGCTGCGTAGGCCAGCATCGCAGGCCTCCACCGGCCGCCCGCTTCCCCATCCCATAACCTCCATAAGAAAATACATGGAATTTTGTCACAGTATGAAGGTAGCCTATCTACTACCTACTTTTGGTATCAAAACATGAAGAGAACCTTCACCTAAGTCTGTCAATACGTCAAGGGTTCATTTTCTAAAAATTGTAATGGTTGTCAATTGTTTCGTAATAAAACTACCCGTTTTACACTAAGCACACTTCGGTTTTTTTCCCAAATAAAGGCGCAAGATCTTGAATAAACCTTTATTCGAAAAAGGCGGCGATAAGTGATTATACAGGGTGATTCAGTCATAATGTCATTAATTTTAAGAGCAGATAGAGAAAAATGAGTATAATACGATGGCGTGATTAAAAAAAATTAAATGCATATTTAAGCAGAAAAAAATATTTTCAAATCATTATTTAACCCCCTTTTCAAGCTGTTACTGACCGGCTGACGTCAGCCGGTTATTCACAATTTGCGCACGGCTACGATATGAACAACGCGCCCTCGATGCAACGTTGCCATATTTATATGTTTTCGCTCATGTAAAGACAATAAACAAACGGTTTGCTCACGTCAGTCAATAATAATTTAAAATGCTATAAATTATTTTTTATAATTATGCAATCAACACATTAAATTGTTATTGTTGCCCAGCAAGAACCTCGATGAGGTCTGAGCATGCCTTGTCAAAAATCAGTTTTTATTAACTCATAATGTTAATTTTTTAATTTGCTGTAAGCCTTCGGGCTTACAGCAAATGTTCAAATATATTACCGTTAGCGTCTATGCACAAGTGTACACGTTGGATAGATGAGCGGTGGATGTGATGGAATAAACCAGGGTTGTTACGTATTTCTTCAGCGGCATCTTCGATACGATTCCGCAACTGCTCTACATCTTCTACCTCGGTGTGATACACGACAGATTTCATATAACCCCGTATATAAAAGTCCATAGGATTATGGGCCCTCATCGCTTTATCCACCGATTGGGACATTGATCGTCTAAAAATCCACGGACATCGCGAGCAAAATGGACCTGAGCTCCGTCGTGCATATACCACATATCCCGTAGCATCTGAGGGGGAAGGTTTTCTACTAAAAATTGAAAGTAATGCGGTAGATGTACAGGTAGAAAATGCGGCCGAATTAAACGATTGCCGTATACTCCTGCCCATACATTGACACCGAATATCCTCTGAAAGCTAAACCGACGAGTAATGTGCGGGTTTTCATCTGACCAAATGTGACTATTATGGCTGCAAAGAAATTAGCTCTGTTTCACTTTAAATATTTAATTTAATTTCATTTCATAACCATTTCAATTTCATTACAGAAATAATGACATAAAAAACAACAGTCACTAGATAAATTATGAAGTGAGGCCGAAATGTATGTAGTATTTAAATATTGACTGTAAGTAATAGAAGATAAAAAAACAATCGGACGGAGACAAATAAACAACTCGGTACGTGTTTCCGACCTAGGCTAACCTGTATCTAGGTCAATAACCTTCTATCTAACCCACTTTTGATTTGCACGTGTACTATAGTCTAGGAGCCAGATAGGGTGCCGTGGCCAACCAGAGTGCCACGGCTGCAAACAACTTATTCGTAGTATTTTGAGCTCTTGAATCCAAAAAACTTGGTCACAAAGCCTGAAAGTGGTCAGTTTAATTGTTGTCAACAAATTAAATGTTTAAATGGCTGTAAAGTTTATTTTTACAGCTAGTAAACGGAACCCTATCTGGCTCCTAGACTAATACCAACTGTAGTAGGATCGTATTCCATGCAAAGTAGAGCAAAAAGTTGTCGGTCTTTTATCAAAGGAAAATTGAATATAATGAATAGGGATGATTGTTTTCGAATGTACGGTTATTACAATTTATCATTGATTTACTAGATATAGCGTAAAACTCTCAAATTTTCATGAAAATTTTCCCACTCCCCTATTTATGAGGGTGCTGAACATGAACCTGAAATCGGTATTGCGCGATCGAAACTAGTTTTCGAGATTTTTTTTTTCAAAATTTATAACTTGTATGTGTAAACCACACTAGAAAATACCTAATAATAATTTATTTTATTTATTTTTATTTATTTTTATTTATTTTTATTTATTTTTATTTATTTTTATTTATTTTTATTTATCCTATCTTAACCCAACTTAACCTAACCCAGCCTCATTAGGTTAGATTACGATAGGATGAATTTAAATGTATCGCACAAAACTAACTTCAGGTTCATGTTCTACACCCTTGAAAATAGGGGAGCAGGAAATTTTGAACAAGAAATTAGCGTTTTACGCTTTAGTAAATAACAACCAAAATATTTTATTTATTTTATAGCTCAGTTTGCATATTAACGTGTATTACTAACTCATAAATACACTGATTAGTGATGCAAGCCCCCACTGCTTTAATAAATTTTGGAGTTTTTCTGCCTCGTCCTCCATCACCTATCTGCTATCAAACAAAATAAGCAGTATGCCTATGGCACTTGCTACCGCTAAATAAATGCGACTTGCCTTATGTTAACAACAAGAATAAATAAATTAAAATAGTTTACTGGACACGACACTGGATGTATTTATTCTGTATTCGGTGCCCGGTGGACGACTGTGACTAGACCAAATATATCCGCTTTGACCATAACCTTGTCCGTGGCTAAGCTTACAGTGTATTCGCACCACGAATTTCTTAAATTAAACTGGATCGCCGTTTCTTAATAGCATTTCTGTCATTTTTCAGGTGGCAGACATACTGTGCTAAAACTCAATTGGTGAACTTTTATCCAATAACAATAGTGTGATTACCGCGGGAAATTATGAAATTATTTATGGCGTAAACAGTTAAATACATATTGCGCAATATTTTTCCTAATACTTTCCTGTTTCCTGTGAATACTTCTTCTACAAAAATAATTGTGACTAGCTATTGAAATCATATAGCAAATTTTTAAATGCCTATAACATGTATATTGTACACATATCATGTAGTTATGTAGGAATTTAGATGCTAAAAACTAGGTATAATGGATTTCTGGCACTGGTATTAGATTCAAAATTACAACCAAAACGTTATTACATAATATTTTGATCTACAAAAACATTTTTCAAACAGAATAGAATTAGGAAGTAAACAAAACATTTAAAAACTTACCTATAACTATGCAGTTTTGATAATTTTCCTTTTAGTTTCTGAACTGCCAGACGACATTCCTGACAAAGATAATTTTTTTATCTCGGGGAAGACAACTTGAATCTGCCTGAAGTTTCCTTTTAGAAGATTTTTCTCTAACTTCAGGAATGTTGAATGTATCACACCGATTTCTGAAATAATTTGATGCTTGATTATAGATTTTTTTTTTTAATAATTTAATACCTATATATTTTTTACTGTATAAATAAAAAATTCCAACTACTCATTTAAAATAAACAGTTAATATTATGACATAGATAAAATCTTTATCTACGTCAGAACTACTGGAATCTATCAGAGACGAGTCTGATAATGTTTTTTCCAAAGGAAAAGATGTAGATGGACCCAACTCAATCTGATATTGCAAATGTGAAGTAGATGCGAGTGATGGATTAATCGAATGAACTGGTACAATCACATTAGTTCGTGAAGCTTCTTCAGAACTAATTGTAGCTTGCATTACTGGTACTGGTAGATTCAGCGATTGCAGTACCGGTATTGCACCGGCTTTAATTTTCTTCAATGCACCAACATATTGAAAGTCATCTGGCAAAAAATGTTCCGAACAAATTCGCTGTTGATTTACTGATTGATGTGTTTACATCCCGTCTTATAGCAATCAACCAACTATGTGTTTGACTTTTGGGAAAACTGTAACAACAATTAAATGTAGAAATATATAATCAGGTACCTATTTAAAATTAATCATAAATTATCGTGGACTTACGAATGAAAGCTAACACCTTGTTTCTTTCGCTTATCAAAATTGTGCCACCCTTTTACAAAACAGGAAGGCATTTTACAATTGTTTTTTAAATAATAAATATAATAAGTACTTAAAACACTCGACACAAATACCTACTAAATAACTACTTTAACACCCACTAACACTAAAATAATAATAATACCACAAATAAATACATATAAACGAAAACGCCATAAACTTTTAAAGTTAAACTTCAAACATTTTTATGTGCAGTATTCAGTGTTGCACATTTATATTTACTTATTTTCACAGGTACACCAATCATCATAATTATAATCCCTAAACTTTAGCACAGTATGGCTACCACGTAGTTGCAGTTATTTGTATTTCCCCCACCCTATACTATTAGCGATCCAGTTTAATTTAAGAAATTCGTGATTTGCACTAATGCACTAGATCTTCTAGCTTAGCTTCCCGCGCTCGCTGTTGGTAATTTTTTTAGCTTATACGCGGGAAAACAGCACACACGGTGGCACGAGATAATAATAAATTTTGTTCAAATTAAACTAAATAATATTATAGTTAAATTAGTTCGTTTCCCATTAGCTTATTAAATAAATGTACTGAAAACTGATGATGCATGTTAACATTAAAATTAAAATATTATTTGTTTCAGCGCGTTTCTAATAATAACATATTATTTAATATTTACCATTTATAAAGCTTAATATTAAATGATCTTAAAATGTGTAAGATTTACTTTTTGTTTAATTGAAACTTATACTAATTTAAATGTAAAATTTTAATACGTTAGGTATTATTCTACATAGATCATAAATAATTAGATAATTTAAATGAATCACGCCTGAACTTACAGGTTAGATATTGATTTTCTCGGTATATTTTGCACAAATATAATCTGCGGGTAGATTTATTTTGCCGTTGCGTATTTGACGCTCTATTGAAGCGTGGATTGAGTCTATCTCCATTTGGGTATGACCCCTTAGAAGATATATTTGGGTATTAATAATTTTACGATGCATTGCTAAATTCACCAAATTCTGTTTTGACGTGTGCAACCATCACTGAAGATAATAATTTCATGCAGGTTGTTTGATAAAATTTCGCTATCGAGGAAATGCTTGAAAAGGGAGACCTCTCTGTTCCTATTATTCATTAAGCACAAATAAATACTAAAAAACTTATAACTTGTTTAGAAAAACCGGCAAATTATTAATAAAAATTGGCGTATCTCGTAAGATAAACATATAAATCTAAGTATTAAAAAAAATTGTTATGAATTTACTTTTTAAATAAATGCTAAACCCATAATTTGCACACATCAAATTTACGAAAACAGATTTAAATATTAACACAAAAACATTTCAAGCAAATATAAGTATCTACTTACCTATACAGGGTGATTCACAACTTATCCAAAAAAATTTGGGAATAGATGCGGTATGAGAAATGGAAGTTATTGGGTCGTTGTCTACAGGAAGCTGCGGCTAGTTGACCAACCCCTAGCAGTTCTGATTCGATGAATTTCGACAGCACTAACCGTAGATAACTTGAAATTATAACAATTTTTGAAGATAACACCTTTATTTGTCTTAATTACAGCGTTGGGCGAAGTTGAACCTATAATCGTCCTTCTGAGCGGCTGGTTGGGTATTTATACTATTTATTATCAGCTAGCAACTCAGCAGGCGATTTTCCATTGTCAGCAGAATAATAATAGAAACTTATAAGTAAAGAATTGTTATAAAACAATATATGAATAATGTGAAAATATATATACAGGGTGTTCGGATAACATGGAGTCAATATTGTAAAAAAATTTTGTAAAATCCTTATAGTTTCTGAGTAAAAAAATTATTGAAGTTATAGCACATTAAACCACTACATAGCTGGACAACTGTAGTTTTTAGCGTCATTCGCAATACGCGTGGATAGCCATGTGACTCCTAATACTGAAATCCGCGTTGCGGTAGTTTTTACCTGTTATCTGTGATATTTACATCAGTTTTTTAGTAGATAGTGTCAAAAATGGCTTGCGTGTATAGCAACTCAGAGTTGATGGATATCGTTTTAATTTATGGTGAAGCAAGGCAACATTTGTGTTAGTTCGTAGAAAGTGAGTAAGACGGACCCAAATGTGTTTACACGTGAGTGGATAAAATTTTGAACAATTGCTGTTGCAGCATCGGGTATGTCAAATGATTTTATTATTTAAAAATACAAATTAATTTTATTAATAATTAATAAAGGCAAAAGCATTTGAATTTGCCGATATAAAATAGGTGCGATAAAATTCTATTTACATATTTCTTTCCTTGCGAAAGTTTTTGTCCGTTTTTATCACGCCGCCATACCGGTCGCATTGTGCGATGTCAGGTTTTACAGTGGACCAGTTTCCAGTGCCGTTCCGAAGTGTATTTTTAAATCAATTTCGAACTGACCTTTTTGATTTTTTCTTTACAAAATTGTGTTTGTAAGGGTACCCTGTACATCCAGAATTTTTTTTTGGATAAGTTCTGAATCACCCTGTATAATAGAAATAGTTTTATCAAATACAACACACACCTCTGGATAACATATAAACACTGGGAGTTATGCGATTTTCTATTTTTCTAGGTGGGAATATATTTATGCGATTTGCACTTGTCGAGGTTTAACGCGCGTAAATTAGTTTGCCGAGTTACATACTTTTCTAAGACACGGGTTTGATATCAGCTACAAGATGGCATTAAAATACCATTTTTCACAAAAAGTGGAGTGACGTGCTTTTCTTACTAAGGCGACGATATGCAACATCATCATAGTATGTCATGAAAAATCATCAAAATTAATGCTCTATTACAAATACGATTTTTAATAAAAAATACACACCTGTACTCCCTCAGACGTCGCGGGATCGAATCCTACGGAGACCAGATTTTTTAAAGTTTTCTTTCTTCTACTGAAATTTTTTGCTGTAAAATACAACCAATATGCCACTTGCAGCTATAAGTATAGAAGGTGTTTCATAAAATTTTATTGTATTATTACATTTATTGAAAGTTTTTGCTGAAAAAATTTTTTCTAAAATAAAATTTATTATAAAAAATATTAACAACAATTGTTGCAGTAAAAATTGCGCAATCCTGCCGGAAGTTTCGTGTGCTCATTCCTTACAAATGTAACATTTTAGCCAGTCTATGTTGCTAGATTGATAGTTAGCCTAACAGACTACATATTCACTTTCATCAGAGGCATTAGTCGTCATCACTAGAATCATGCAGTGAAGCCATTCGTTGTTTTTGTTACAGTAGATATAGTCTGTTGTGTTCGTTTTTTTTGAAGTAGATGATTTCTTTGCTTATAAGAGTTTATCTTTTTCAGGTGTGTCTTACCCTTTCGAGGACCTTTTTGCATTATCTTTTTAGGACATGCTTTCGGGTATGGCCTAATTTGTTCGGAGACACGATTTCCGAGGAATGCGATGTAGATGGCATGGTATCCGTACAAGACGATGGTGACGCGGGTGGCTATAGTGAATTTGCACCTGATTGAACTAAAGTCGGATCTGGACTGTCTGACACATAAGAAGATAAAAAATCATCATCCGTAAAAATATTTCTATTAAATTGATGAATAGTGGTTGTCAAAAAAGCTGTGATAATATTATCTACAGTGGCTCTATAAGGCTCTATACAAGACAGTGTTGACAATAGAGACTAAACCCCGCCGATCCGCCATGTTGCATTCAATGTCAAATTAAAAGTAACTTTTATAAAAAAACAAATTAAGTACAAAAGTATTTTTCTTATAAATTTTACGCGCGGGTTTTAAGCAAATAACTCACTTGGAAAGTGATTTTAAATAATGAATGAATATAGAATCTACTTGTGCAATAGGGGAGGATAAATGATATATAATAATAGCAACTATTGGTTTTTATTTTCTAGGCAAGTAAAATTAAGCGTACCTACATTACACAATCAAATTTATTGGGTTTACATTACAAATACTTAATACTAGGGATAGTATTTGTTACAATAAATGTCCAGCAACACTCTTACTTGCAAGCTATTTTAATGCTTTTTGGCATTTTCTAGAAGCTATGTTTAATCGGAACATAATAAATCTTTTAACACTTTTATTTTTGATCTGGTGACAATTTGGTAGATCTAAATTTCAACCAGACATTTCTTTTAAGAAAAACTATTTTAAATTTATGTTTTGTGAAGATACAATCGCAAAAAATTTGTAAAAATACTTTCCATCTGCAAGAAGAAACAAAATACCGCTTCATTTTAAAGAAGAGTGAATGTTCTCTAAATCTTTGAGCAATATAGCCGCACACATTATAAGGAGAATTTAATGCACTAAAACTAAAATTAAATTTTGGTTCTTCTATGTTAGCAGGAACCTTAACTTCCTCCTGACACATGACACATCACAGATGAATTTGACATTTGATGCAACATAGCAGCTAAAATCACGTGGACCAATTAAAATTGATACACTCTATTGTCGCCACTGTCTTGCATAGTACACTGTAATATTATCCATTGAAAAAGCAGGAACAAATGCTTTGCAAATAATGCGACGTCATATATGGTTCCGGGATTTGACAGCATCCAAGCGTTCATTGCAGCTCTGTAGCGTGTTTTGAAACGTCCGAATATACATACATCGGTTGACTGCAGACGATGGCTACAGTGTGGAGGAAAAGTAAGGATAACAATGTTGTTATGCCTTACTAGCATCACTACCTCCAGTGTAATGTGAATTTTATGGTTGTCCCACCGCAACCTCCACCAAGGTCTGTGTAGACGTCGAGCAGACTAGCTTCTCGTCTCGCAGTTCATTTTAACAATACCCATGTGTGTTGAATGTAAATCGATTAGCACATGTTCTTGTAATTTAATTGGAATTATTATTCGGTGATTCCAAAATAAGCAATTTTGTTGTACATAAAGTTCGAGTCTTTTGACAAAATAAGGTTTTAATATGGCACTGTCTATTTTACTAGGCCATCCATTATTTACATAATTTACTACCTTTTGTAAAATTTGATCTTCTTTCGTAAATTTTTGAATTTCAGAAAAATTAACATTAATATCTTTACTTGTAGCTGAAAAAAAATAACAATAATCTATGTCGTCTTGTACATGTTCTATTAATTCCTCTTCATTTTTAGGTGGTAAGCGTGATAACCAATCTGCATTATTATTTTCTGATTTTACGTATTCAATATCGTAACTATAATTTGACAAAATAACCACCCATCGCCTGAGTCTGTTAGCCGAAAATTGGGGTATGCCTTTATTAGCCCCAAAAATCGTTAATAATGGTTTATGATCAGTTAATAATTTAAAATGTTTATTATAAATATATTGGTTAAATTTAGTAATTCCATAGATTATGGCTAACACTTCTTTTTCGATTTGGGAATAATTTAATTCTGATTTGGATAAGGTACGCGATGCGTATGCAATTGGTTTTTCAATGCCCGATGGAAATATATGACTCAAAACTGCACCGATACCAACCGAAGATGGGTCTACTGTTAAACGTAATTCTAAATTTGGGTCAAAATGAACTAATATATCAAATGATTGGAACAATTCCTTTATTTTATTAAAAGCATCTTGACATTCAGGTGTCCAATCCCATTTGACCTCTTTTTTAAGTAAATTGTAAAGGGGATGTAAAATAGTGGACATATTTTTAATAAATTTGCCATAATAATTGATTGTACCCAACAATGATTTTAATTGAGTAATGTTATAGGGTTCAGCAATTTCATTAATTACCTTTGATTTTTCAGGAGAAGGATGTAAACCTTCCTTATTAATAATATATCCTACATATTCAATGCTTTTTTAAAAAAATGACATTTGTCAATATTCACTTTTAGTCCTGAATTCTTTAAAATATTTAATACATTTTGCAAATTAACTAAATGCTCTTCTTTGGATTTGCCTATGACTAATATGTCATCCAGAAACACAGCTACACTTGAAATTCCAGCAAACAATGAGTCCATTATTTTCTGGAACTTCGCTGGTGCTGACGCGACCCCAAAAGTCAAACGGTTATACCTGAACAAGCCTTTGTGAGTAGATATGGTCAGGAGTTCCTTTGATTGGTCATCAATTCCTATTTGTTGATCGGCCTGCGATAGGTCTATTTTTGAAAATTCAACTCCGCCTTGCAGCTGACTAAAAAGCTCCTCAATTCTAGGCAATGGATGTTGATCTACTTCTATCAAAGGATTTATAGTGACTTTGAAATCTCCACATAACCTCATCTCTCCATTTTTTTTACGACTGGAACCACAGGGGTAGCCCATTGACTGTAATCCACTGGTGATAGTATACCTAGGGAAAGCAAACGGTCAATTTCATTCTCCACCTTAGTTTTCAGAGCAAATGGGACAGGTCTGGCTTTAACAAATTTGGGTACCACCTCTGGGTTTTTCAATTTAATTGCAACTAACCCTTTATTAAAAAAACCTAAGGCAGGAGAGAAAACATCATCAAACTTTTTAACTATAGAATTTAATTTATCAGTTTCATTAATAAAATTGACATTCGAAAATCCAATACTAAATAAATTTAAAAAAATCTCTTCCAACAATGGGAGGTCCTCCATTTTTCATTACATATATTAAAATATTTTTAATTATTTTATTGTATTCTACTTTTACTTCAAAAACTCCCACAGGTTCAATAGCGTGTCCATTATAAAAATACAATTTTTTGTTTGAGCAGTGTAGTTCGAAATTATTAAATTTTTTGTGATACAAACCTTCAGAGATTGATGTTACGCTACTACCTGAATCGATTTGAAAGTCTACTTGTACACCTCCTATCTTTACCTTAATCAAAAATGGACTAGCATTAATTACTTGTTCTATACAAAATAAATTTAATTCGGAGCTATCATTATTTTCAGTTTCTGTTGTAGAATCAGAAATAAAATTATTTCTATTTGTATGAGGATTTCTATGAAATACCTTTTTATTTCTACATACTGAGGCTAAATGTCCTCTTTTTTTGCAAATACAACATATAGAATTTTTATAAAAACACTTATCTTTTTTATGATTCCTTTTTCCGCAAATTGGGCACGGCTCATGGGTTCCTTCTTGCGTCTCTGGGTTCTTTCTTCGGTTACTTTTCATTTCCGGTTTCCTGTTGGTACCTCCTCTTCGCATAAAATTGACAGCTTCCTGTTTGATGGACATACTATGTGCTTCCTGCGCCGCCATTTTGTTTACCGCCACATTGACTGCTTCCTCAAATGTTATGGATACCTTCTCCTCCATTAATCTGTCCAAGACTTCTCCCGATTTCCAACCAAAAATAAATTTGTCTCGCAAACACATCTGCAGCTCGGTTCCAAAAAGACAGGGCACCGCCAGTCCGCGAACACATGCTGCCCACTGCTTCACTGACTCGTCTGGTTGCTTGTAAGCATTATAAAATTTGTAGCGTGCTGCAAACACTGTCTCCTGCGGAGCAAAATGCGTATCGAATTTTGAAATGAGATCCTTGTAGTCCGTGTCTTCTGGTTTTGATGGACTCACTAGGTCATACATTAATTTGTATGCTTCTTCATCAAGTGAATTTAACAAAATTGCACGTTTTTTTGTCACATGCTCTGCTTTATCAAGACCATTTGCTAAAAAATAATTTTCGAGCCTTGCCTTGTATATAGACCAGTCCGATTGTTCTAAGGAAAATTCCCTTAAGCGCCCGATCACTCGCCATTTCACGTGGTCACCAAAGGAATGTCTGCCAAAACTCACAACTGATAAGGCACTGCCTATTGCCGAACTACAATTTTCACTAAAACGTTTATAAATAAAGCCTCGTCGCCAATTATGTTGTATTTGGTACTTATGCTCATATAATAAAAGATATTATTGATTTTAATAGACCCTTTATTAGGCACCGTACAAATACATATATTAAAATGAACTGCGAGACGAGAAGCTAGTCCGCTCGACGTCTACACAGACCTTGGTGGGGGTTGCGCTTACGCATATAAATTATAATACACCACACATTAAAAGTAAACATGGCTTATTTTCTGTGGGGCTAACAAATTTTATAAAATGTTTCATAACTTGCAAGAATGCATCCTCAGTCATCCAGTCACTGGGATTAGCCAAACCAAGAGCCCCTTTTGGCCCTTCTTTCATCATCATATCTTTATAATGCATCCTCGGAAATATGAAGACTGAAAGAATAGTACCTCCTGGAGCATTAATATCCCATCATTATTACCAAGTTTCCCCTCTCGACAGACGTAACTTGTCCCACCTACTTGGAACCCCGAACTGCTAGTACTTTTGGAGGATTCGTTACAGTTGGACGGACAACCTGTTTCATCCAGTTCCATATCATATGAGGTTCAAACTCGTGTTTATCTAGAACACATTCCAAATTGTCGTAAAACTCATTGACATTGACACGGTTAAATGACATTGCTCTAGAAAGCGAAGTATTCTCAGGCTGTCTCAAGGACAAGGTAGTATTTCTCTATAGGAAACCGCGTAACTAGTTTTTTGTAGCAATTTCTTTTTGGTTCCATACCATTGGAGATATATTACTGGCTTTGGCAAACTGCCACGCCAGTTCTCGGACCTGTATTGTAGTTAATCTTGGAACACGTCTCTTGTTCACGGGAAAATATTCTTTTGTTGCCTATATTGAGTTGGTGTACAGTGTTGCCATTTCGTAACCTTACAATTTTTCATTGCATGCGATTTTGAACTTATGAGAAATGTCCGTTTCAAACCCCATCAGTTCCATTGCGGATCTCCCCTACGTATTTGCGTAAAAAAGTTCTCTATCGAATGTTGTTTATGTAGGTATAATATAATAATGTAATAACAATGTTAAACAAAACATTTACCTTTTAAAATTAAAGTTTGGTATAGATACCTCATTTGCATCCACCAAGATCAAAGTCTTCTTGTCTCGTTTTTGAGACCACACTGTAAATATTATTTTATCCATCCTGGAAGAGTAAATACACAAAAATTGATTTTTCTTATATTATATTTGTAACTTCAAATTTCAAAATATTTTGAAATATTTGTCAAAAAATAAACCGACATCATAATACTTAATTTAAATATAGAAGGTTTGCATCCTATCCTATACATATATTTTATAATAAATAAATAATATAATAATTAATATAATAATAATCTTTTCTAAGGGGCAGATTTAAAATAAAACAGAATCTCTCCATTTGTATCCGTATACATTAGTGTTTCCAAATATATTAGGCTTTTAAATGGAACACAAATATTAATAGTATCTTTTTGCTTATGCAACTTTATGGTATAATCCTGTAACACAGTTGTTAAACACATTTATAGTACTTCCTAAGAGGACAATTTTAACATATTTTCTGAAAGTAAAATGTATTTAATTTGACATAAATTGTAAACACCATATGAATCTTTACCAAAGCATATAAACATATTTCTTGTGATGCCCCTGAAGCAAATATCCTCAGCTATAAATTTAAAATCTAATACATTATATTTATCAATGAGATCTAGCCAGTAATCGGGAAAATTTGTGACATCAAATAATTCTAGATTATTAGATGTTGGAGTATAAATTTTGATTTGTTGCGTGATAGTAATATATTTTTAAAATTAGGCGAACGTCGAACTATATACTACTATATATTTATACTTGTTCTCAAACCGTAAAGTCCAATAATGAATATGGATAGTGCAAAATAAAATGATGCTTAGGACGTAATCTACAATCAGGAAAATTTTCTTTTTTGAATATACTGATGCAGAAGTCCTTTAAAACAGCAATTTGATCTATGGATATCTCAAAGGCCATAATTATGTTCACAATTTTTCGAAGAATTAAAATTATATTCCATATTTCACAACTTTCTAATAAATGACTTTTTTCATATACAAGAAAGAAAAATGCAATAAGTATATACAATACTTCGGAAATAGTACCAATTATTTTGTCCGCTTTTTTTTTATAATTGCCAATGTTTGCCTACTTTCGTGTCGAAATATTATAATTTTAAGATTATGTACATATATGTAATATATTGTGTTTAACAAAATATGTAATACATAACATTAGATCATAAGGCACTATCCCTTCAAGAAAATCATGACCTATATAAGGTGGTAATCCTGGTAAACACGCATGAAAGTGCTGTAGATCATTTAAAGGTGAATTGAATTTGACACCTTTATACCGGGTATTCATCGTCATGGTCATCGTTAAATCATGTTCATAGAAATATTTTGTTCTAAAGTTAATGTCAGTTTTCTCGCGACCACCGAAATTTTTAGTATAACAAAATTGACAAAAGTAGAAATCGATGTTAAATGTTTCTAAGAAGCCACCAATTTGACAACTGCAATAATGCTTCCTCTTATATTTAAATTATTGACAGTTATACCAGTTGCCTCTAGGATTTGTATGCCGTGTATTAATGGCTTTAAGATTGCTTGAAAGCCAAAATGTTTTATTTGTTTTTCATAACAAAGTGCAATTAAATAAATATGTTCCAGTTTTGTTCGATTCCGAGTGACATATACCGACTAGTTTATATTTATTTTTTGCTGTACCAAGAGGATTATAAATCTCAAAGGCGTCCTGGAACAAGATAATTTTTAAACTATATTTTTCATTAAGGAAAAATCAGTTTTCTTTGCCCCAAGGGTGATTGCATGCTTTCTGCAATCAGCCTTGGGGGCTTCACGTAGGGACATACAACACAAGGACGACACAAACTTTCATCAGCAGAAAATTTGACTAGAACGGTGATGTTGTCCTTTTCATTCCCCTTGTTCATTGCCTTGGGGGCTTCACGTAGGGATATACAACACAAGGACGACACAAACTTCCATCAGCAGAAAATTTGACTAGAACGGTGATGTTGTCCTTTCCATTCCCCTTGTTCATTGCCTTGGGGGCTTCACGTAGGGATATACAACACAAGGACGACACAAACTTCCATCAGCAGAAAATTTGACTAGAACGGTGATGTTGTCCTTTTCATTCCCCTTGTTCACCTCAAATAAGTTTTTGTATCCTCTGGGACCCAGTACTTCCCTGTTTTGAGACAAGCTAAAGCCACTTTCATCGGCATTAAAAATTCGTGATGGGCATGTTAAAATATTACTCGCACCTATACCTTCAAGATCCCTAAAGGATTTACTGTACGCCTGTTAACTTTGCCCGTGATATGGACCTGGGCGTTCGAACGGAAACTTCTGGATGCCTTCGCATAAAGGACGAATACCATTTTAGACTTGGTATTCCGTCTTTAAACGGGGTTTTAATTTTTCGATCCACCACGATGTTTTGCACGGTTAATATTAACTTCTGCTTTTGTATAGGGAATCCATATTTTGCTCTGCTGAATTATCTAATCGACCACCTTTTTTTTTTCATGTTCTCTGCTCAAATATGGATCTAGACTCATTTTTTGGGAGTTTTCAGGAATCCGACCTTTGAGCCGGTCCTGCAAAGAAACACGAGGTATGCCGTAGTTCCGGCATGATTGTCTCATTGTAGCACCATTTCTCACTGCTTCAAGAGCATTACCCATACTCTCCTCAGAGTATTGATGAAATTTTCGTTTCCTCTGGTTTGGCATTGTCTGAAATATATAATTTCAAATTTTTAGCCCAAAAATGATGCCTAGAGCGGCTTAAAATCTTATAGACGACTACTGGTGTAATTACCAGTTAATGCCTATTCTAGTAGTCGGCCATCAAATTGAGTCTTTCAAAACTGTCTTATCACTGACAATACCCAGGGCCGACTATTAGTACAGAGAATCAGCTCACTTTATACTACATGGTGATGACAGAGAAAAAAATATATATGTAAATAAACAACTTTGTGAAAGATGAAAATAAATAGGTATGCGGCCAGGAGGCCGACTACTAACTACATTGGAAAATGCCAGTGACCGGCCGCCTTAATTTTAACCTAAAAATTAGGAATGACGCTATTTGGGTCAAATATATGTTATTTTGAAGTATATTCTTCCACCAAAACCCATCAAAATCCACCTGTCATTTACAAATTAATTTTAATGTAACGATCACCCTACTTTAGGTGTCTTTGAGCGGTGTATTCAAATCCTCTTTGCTAGACGAGGTAGCTGCCACTACCCCAGCTGTTGGTCTGCCGGGGAAATCGTCGCTCTTCGGAAGGTGGGTGTCGTAGCCCTCAAGGTTTGGGATTGAGCTCCAATATAAACACCGCTAGTTCAGATGATACTTTTAATAAGGAATAATGTCACAAAAGAAACACAAACAAAATAAACAAAAAAACCACAACTCCTAAACAACAAACGAAATTTCGTTACTTCTTCGGTCCCGGGAGCAGGTTGTAACCTCTGGCACCCTAGAGAGAATTTTAATACTTCTTACCCTTCCTTGGACTACTATCTGAACTTACGTACAGTATTCGATTATTCCGCTTTCTACTCAGACAAACTAATTTATTTCAATTCCCTTCATCACCAATTAAATACAATCCACTAAAACTTAATTACACAGCTAAGAATAAAGAAAATGAATTTTAGTTTCTCGCGCTATGCGTACTAAACCGGCCTCTGCTCCCTTTTCGACCACCCGACTCTCCCTGATCTCTCGCGTATCCCCCTTTAGCCTTTCGTGGAGTCAGCATTTTTATTCTCTGGTATACTGGGTGTTACATTAACTTACCCTCGAAATTTTGGTAGTGGATGTTCAGCAAGATTGTACAATGCACAGGAAGCACAAACTGCGGGACACGCCTGTTTTGCGCGGGAATCTCAGGCGTGAATTTTGATGTAAGGGGAAAAGCTATTGATACGCATGCTCCATAAAGATGACAAATTTCGCGGGAAATTTGAGTTATTAGAGATTTAAACTCATTTGTGGCCGACTATTAGCGGCGGCCGGTTTACTGGCGCATTCGCCCTACTATCCAGCTAGTCTATAAGCTAGCCAAGTAAACACATCAAAACATAATTATACACCACCGGAGTCATTTGACATAGAAGAATCGGGAACTATTAGAAATGGATCATGTAGGAATGAATCACAACCAACTATTGTGAATATTTTATTTCAGACCAAGAACAAGTATCTACCCTGGCAATTAAAATATGCGTAAATAAACAGATGATTACAAAAATCATAAAATATATTATATCCTAGCAATATTCTAGGACTATATATTAGCGATTTGTAATTAGTTTTGTGAATACCTAAACCCTTAAAATTTAAGTAAACAATAAACAAAAAACTTACCTAATATTCCCCACGGATCTAAAGGCCTTTTCTGTGTTTATTTCTCTCATGCATAAAACCCATTGCGTTATAACCAAATCACTTAGGTGTAAAATGCTTACCCACGCCAGATGTTTTAATTTTTTTTATAATTCCTTTCAAGTTGATATTGTGAAATTTTGTGTTCCATTTTTCTCTCAATTTCCATCCAGTTTGTGTCAAACAATTGGGCAATTTCTTTGTATGAATCTATTTTTTTAATCCTATTTTTATACTTGGAATCCTTTGGGTCCCACAAATTTCTGTTCCCCGAAGGCATCTATTAAGGTACAGATTTCTTCAGTGGTCCACTGCTTTTTTGGAAACTTTACCACCTTCAGACATGATCTGAAAAAGCCATTCTATTAAACTAGTGGAAAAAATTAAATGATCAAAATTTTCGGCGATTTTTCAAATGGTTGTATCTTTGATAAAAATGGTCGTATTGGAGTAAAAAAAAGCAATTTGAAGTTTGAAGTTTCTAATTTTTGGATCTTGAAAAAAAAAAATTTCAAGGAACACGTATCGCGCGTATCTTAATGAATATCATGAAAAAAAAATTTCGAAATTTTTTTCGATCTTATTTTTGGTGTACGGACTTGAAAAAAATTTTTCCAACTTAACCACCTTATGGATTAGATAGGTTATTTATTTAGCTTCAATTTCTTTTTTTTTTGTCTCGATACGACCATTTCTCGCTGAGTTATCGGACTTTGAATGAAAATGGATAATTTTCTCTTTATTCATCGATATCTCAGAAACCAATGGTTGCACAGAAAATCGACGGTGGGTTTCAGAAACTTGAATGAATTCTCTGCAAGGTCCTGGCACGGTTTTTTAGAAAAAAAATTTTTTATCCTTAACATGACTCGTAAAAAATAGGACTTTTAGGGGTCTTCTAGAAAATCACGTGCCACATTGAGAATATTGGGAAAATGCCTAATGTTAAGTGTGTCTTTTACAGGTCAGTGGACCCCTAAAAGCCCTACAGAATTTCAATTCGATCCATCAAGCCGTTTTTTTGTTTCGTTCGATTGAATTTTTATAAAAAATTAAAGGGTCACGTTTTTTTTGCCTTTAAATGCTCATAATCTGTAAAAAAAATGAAAAAAAAACATTTTTCTCCTGAATTTTTTTACATTCTTATTGCAGAAAGCGTTTGAAATTATGAAAAAAAAAAGAAAATTTAATTTTTTCGAAACAAAATTTTTTTGAACCGATTTTCAGAAATTTCGCAAAACCGGCGGCATTAGCGTTACCCAAAGCGTACCACGTGAAGGTTGCACGGTCGGATTTACGCTTCTTTTACACACGTGTGTGTGTGTTTCTTTAAGAGAAATGTGTGTGTGTGTGTGTGTTTCTTTAAGAGAAATGTGTGTGTGTGTGTGCGTGTGCGTGTTTGCGTGTGTGCGTGTGTGTGTGTGTGTGCGCGTGCGTTTGTGCGTGTGTGCGTGGGTGCGTGCGTGTGTGTGGGTGCGTGCGCGCGTGGGTGGGTGGGTGTGCGCATGCGTGCATGGGTGAGTGCGTGCGTGCGTGCGTGCGTGCGTGCGTGTGGGTGTGCGCGGGCGTGCGTGCGCGCGCGGGTGTGCGCGTGCGTGTGCGTGTGCTTTAAGAGAAATGACACCCTGCTCTCTGTAACAGCCCCATAGATTACAGAGGTTTAGATAGGCATCTGCCATGTATTAAAATAAGTATGCGTTTAGCGCCACCTGTGAGATGTTCTCCAACTAAACACCCCCCACCCCACCCATAGGCGGGAATAATAATTATTTAATTTTATGTAAATTACCAAATCCAATAGGAAATTAGAACAACCTGAAAAACAAAAATAACATTTATTAAAACAAACACTATTCTTGTTTGCAGGTAGTCCTAATTTCCTTGGATCATTCATTCATGTTAATAAAAGGAACAATTAGAATTTATAACTTCTTTATTGTTATTGTAAAAAAGAAACAGTACAAACACACTATTATAAGTAGATAATCAGTACATTATAATTAACACACATCTAAAATAAAGATAAGGGCACTTAAGTAAACATTATAAAAATAATAATAAATTATAAATTATAAACTGTTATATATCGAGATTAAAAAAATTTCTAAAAGTACCCACCTAACAAGTAACCAAATTTTATTGTATACATTTTAATTTCAAATTAGTGGCTCAAATATTTTCAAATTTGTCTGACATTGTTGACTATTTTGAATTTGTTTATAACTTCGCACATGTTCACGTAGCTGCTTTATGAAGATGTTAAGTGATCGTAAACATAAATGATTATATACAGGGTGTCCAGAATAACGTGTACAACAAAAAACCACAGATTTGTGGACTGAAAATAGGCAGATTTAGGCTAATTATTCACCTATATCCGAAATCGCTTCGATTGGTCGCTAGATGGCCTCAAAGTTCGTGAAAATTTTTTGAATTTTGTAAACAACAAATACATATTATTTGATTTCGATTATTTTTCATCTGTGGACTTTTGCTTTCCATCTACATATTTTGGTGTTATACAGAGTATTTTGTAAAACTTACAACTTCTACAAAATTGATGTATGGTAATAATATCCCTTCATAACTTTTTCCTTTCGGGCAATAATGACAACTATTTTTTATTTGATAGGTGATACGATTTGGATGTTTTTGGGCCTCTTGTAGAATTTTGATTAAATGAGCGGTTTGGGTAAAAAAAAATTTTTTTTAAATGTCTACATTATCTTGTCACCCATATTACAATACTTAACAAAGTGTTAGTAGTCACTGATTTTGTAGGTTGACTGTAATTTCAGTTTGATCTTTGTCATTGTACCTGCCAATTCTTAATGAGTGTTTACTGCGGTAAGATATACCACATGTTACTCTGATGTGGATACATACACATATACGACGAATTATATACAACATGCCTAATTTTATTGAGACAATCAGTAAAAACAATCAAATACAATAAAAAATGCTGGAGATAAAAGTAACAAAGTTGATGTTATTAGATTTAGTACAACTTATTATAAAAACTGTTCAAAATGACCACGGTTGTTTCTACAACAAAGGTTAATTCGACGAAGAAGTAACAGGTGGTATATCTCATCGTCGTAAACATTCACTATGAACTGTCAGGTATAATGAGTTAAAAAATCAGACTGAAATTACAGTTGTTCTACAAAATCAGTGCCTACTAACAGTTTGTTAACTATTATAATACGAGTGTCAAGATAATGTAGATATTTAAAAAATATTTTTTTGTATCCAAACCACTCATTTAATCAAAATTCTACAAGAGGCCCAAAAACTTCCAAATCGTATCACCTATCAGATAAAAAATAGTTGTCATAATTGCCCGAAGGAGGAAAAAGTTATGAATGAAGATATTAAATTTTTCTTTTCTTTATAAAATATTGCCTTGCCTGTATATACATATCGTCTTGTAGGTTTTTCCTACTATCTAAACCTTTTAATTGTTTATTAAATCCATCTGCCCAATTATTGGCACAAAAAAATGTAAAATATTGGACTACAAATTTCTCCACTTCCAATTTGTGGCAACATATATTAAAACTGGAGTCCACCGTTTCTAATACATATTCAGTTAAAAAACTTAAACATTTTTCTAAATGACAAATTTTTGGCAACAATGTTATTATTATGTTGTAACATTTACAAATCAACTCTATTAAATTTGGGCTACAATATCGTAATTTGTTGGGTACATCAGATAAATATTCTTTTTGAAAAACTAAATCATGCCATTTTTCAGTTTTATTGGTCAATATGTTCTGTTTGCAAATATTGCATGTTTTAACAGTTTTAATTTTTTTTGATAAAAAACCACAAATATACCCCACACTTACACTGTCAATATATGAATAATTGCATGGAGGTACATTAAATTTTGAAAAGTCTATATTTGGTGCCGACTCATTCTCTATTTTACCATGAGTAATGAAATCTTTGACTTGTGTAACAATATGGGTTGCCTCATCATCCTCACAGTTTGCAGACAGCGAGTGTCTTGTGACAAGATTATTAATTAATAATGTCTTAAAATATTGTATAAAATTAGTGGCTGTTGGATTTATATTGCGACCACCATGTTGCCGCATTTGGGCAAAAAAGTTTTCCACCGGATCTTGATTTACGTTTCTCGGTTTAAAAAAAGTAACACCTTTCTTGTTCAAAACATACAGTAAATGTTCCAGGCCCGCCAATGTAGTCCTCCAATTAATTAAGGAAGGTGGAGTGCATTTTTCCGTTGTCCCATCTTTCATAAAATACATATTACATAGGCTTCTTCGAGCATCTCTCCAGAACTGTATATGACCAGAAGTTTGGCTTACAATACATTTCAACTTTTTGCCACCCTCACCATATAAACTGGTACCATTCACACTGTCAAAAAGCGTATCAAAAAATGATAAGATTTCAGCCGTGCCCGTAGCACTTTCCTCCATTTTTTTATTATTTACGGTAATACCTATAAATGAATGTACAATGAAAGGATGTCGACACTATAACATACTTTTACCTTTTTGTGTTAATAAATGTATCATCGACGCCATAGAATGGCTTAGAACTTGGGCTGCATAGGACACCTTCATTTTTTTTGAAGCTAATTTACTAGGGACTACATGATAATCTGTGAGCTTATGCAAAATCCTAAATTTTCCCGAGGTGTTATCCATTTCATAAGCATCTTGTATGTGGTTCCACTTTGCACATATTTGTTTTCCTTGTCCCATATCCCAATGAAGATTTTTTGTTAATAAATTGTTTCTGATACCTTTTAATAGGTGGGGAGGGTCATAAATATGGACGAGTTCATTGTTACCTATTTTATAAATTTTAAGATCTCGACTGTAAGACGATTGGCTTCCTACCATTGTGGTTTTAACCAAATAATTAATAGCAGCTACGTTAGTGCAACCTTGGTCGCTTAATGTAGCTATTACATTTAGACCAGTTTTGAAACATTCTGTAACTATATGTTTTATGTTCCTAACAAGATCAATGGTTTTTGTTGAACTTTTACAAAAGCTATACAAAATAGGTTGCTTCCAGTGTTTCTTTACACCTCTCAGCATGAACACTTGAGCATGATCCGCAATAATATTTGTTCGCTTATCTCCCAAATTTTCCAATCCCTCGAATTCTTTAGTGTGCCTGTTGCATGTAAGATTAGGATGTAAGCTCATTTCATCAAAAAGTAGAATACACAATCTATCAACTGGTTCAAGTTTTTCAGCATTGAACTTTAAATTGTCAAAAATCGTGCTATTTATTCCTGGGCCTAATGGAATCTTTGATAATAGGGTACTTAATGTTTTCCTGGAAGGCACAGCAAACATTCTGCTAAAGGTTCTATAAGATTTCGCACTCTGCTTCTGTAGTACCAAACCCATTATTTTATCATCCAATGTGAAGCGTCTTCCTTTAGGATGAACATTAGCCAAATTAATTTGACTTTTAATAAAATTTGCAACACTTTTATCCATATCAGTGGTGACATGGTCTATCATTTCAGATTTAGACAACTTTAATCTTTTATTCAAAAGACTGCTACGCTTTTTCAAATTATATACAGCCTTTTTAAAATACTTGGCCTTCTTATACAACTTTTTTGCCTTAGGTGTAAGCTCGTTTTGTCGAGAGACACCCAGACTTCTCAATAGAGTTTCTATAAGAGAAAGGAAAAAGTTACAAGGGAAAGAGAAATATATAATGAATATAAAATATAATGTACAACAATTACATAAAAATAATAATATAACGCATACTTCCTACAATTGATGGGGTATAAAGATTATAATACCTATATATCTGCATATATTACAATAAGATCTCACATCTCACATTCATGACAATTATATTACAATTATCTTACATGAACATACTGTGTACCTGAATTTCAGATTGGTACATTTTTATTTACATATGGACAAATTTGTGGAATTGACAGTCTTGACTTCATTATAACAAATCAACTTACGCCTATCCATTACAGGTGTTGTACATATCATATCTCGATCTTCACTAAATGAAGTACTAGCATGTTCCTCAATTACTTCAGCTGTTGAAGTACTTGGTTGATCATGGGCTATCTTTGTTTGTCTGCTGTAGACATGTAAAGGCACATCTTGCTCTTCAAGTAATGCATCTTCGATTATTTCTGAAAATTATAAATTATATATAACAAATACTTTCATATTACAATTTTAAATTGTTTACCATGGGTAATGGTGGATGTTGGTATGTCAACTTCTAAACTGTCAATAGTTGGTGGCGCAGGAAAAGGTAAGTGCAGCATAGGGACTACCTTACTTCCTTTTTGAAGATACATATTTGTGGATTTATCCTCAGTTCTGAAGTGAACATGACATAACCTATATGATCGATATATAAGATCGGGTGCTACGGTTGTTAAAGCTGTATTGCCACAAGCTTCTACCCATTTCTGGAACCTTCCCATTTCCTTTTTCGGATTAGGAAATCGATGTCTAGTAGACTGAGTGTCCTTACATCCTTTCACTGCGCACTTCCTAAATCTCACCATACTGTAGCAGGTATAACCTAATAAAAATTGTACCATTATCGAATTTTATATAAAAGTTTACCGTTAAAATGTATGGATATCTTGTATACAAGTTTCAAATGTTTTAGAAAACGCCTAGATGTATATATTTATTTTAATCTATCGTATTAATTTAAGACAATTAATTGTTTATAATGCATAAAATATAGTTACGTTTAATGAATTCAAAATAGAGTATTCTTTATTCCTTTCAGTATTTAGGGTAGTTAATAGTCAAAAGAAAAGCTTATAATTATTAATCAACACAAAGCATAACATTAGAAATTTTAAATTACAATTCTACATATATTTTCTACATTTTACATTGTCTAAACTAGGTGTGCATATAAAATTTGAAAATTTTGCAGCGTAAATATCTTACCTGTTAAAAACAGCAGAGCACTAAAACTGACTATTAAAGTTCAAGTTTATATATTATCAACAATTATCAAAACACTAATAAATCACAACACAAATACGAGGCATAAAATGTGTAACTCAAACATGAAAAACAACGAACAACATGGAGGTAACCACAGAACGCATGTAAATGATAACATGTGATTAGAATGAGATGGCTAGATGACATAATTTTAGATGGGAGCGTCCTCTGTGAGAAGTTCTCCAACTATCAATAAGGGTTCAACTGTGTCCATAAGAGATAACACGCCATGNTGCTATCCAGTTCTACAGCGATGAGGTAGGATAAAGAGGGATGGTAACTCGGGCCCCCTCGGTCCTAAATCATTTAGGCCATAAACAACGCCTACAATATCGGCGCGAATGGATTTCAACTGATTTTTTCATATGAATATACCTTACACAACCTGTATTCACAAAGTTAACAACACTGATCGTGGATTACTTTTTGTAATGTTTATTGAATTCTTTTCAAAACATGGGTCAATTTCAAACAAATACTACAAGACATTACTTTTACGGCATTAATCTGTGATCTGTCCTCCTTGATCCTCTTGTTCAGAATCCTTGGGCATGGCCTTTGACTTTATCCGCCAATAGTTCAAACGTCAAACCAAAATTTATTATAACAACCATAACCTAAATTATAAATAAATAGTTATTGCATATATATTATAAAATATTCATACATTTATATACTATAAATATAAAAAAGAATGAAAAGAAGTACTTTGAGATTTCCTCTTTTATTTGGTGGAATTTTAGGATTAATAGCATTTGCTTTTATTTACAGGTATAAAAGTATTTTTAAGATATACTTATGTTGGTTTTTTGACAAAAAAATTAATTTTGTAGAGAAAGTTGGTTAGGAGACATAGAAACAGAGCGGGAAAAGTTATACAAAGAAAATATAGAACATAGTAAAATTATTGAGGAACTAAAGAGAACACATGGAAAACAGACATGATTAAATTCAGGACGAGGTATTCGATATTATCTCTCGATAAGAAATATAAATAATTTCAAACATTCACATTTTAGTGTGATATTAAAACAAAAAAATATTTACAGATACAGTTTTTTATTAGGATTAGAAAAATTAACTACAATGGAAGCAAACTTCAGATAAATTATGTCTATTATGCAAAGAACCGTCATTGTTGCAATATTACTTTTATATTTTAGTAATAATTTTAATGAATAATTTAAAGAAAATGTTTGACTTGATAATTATAATCTGTTGTAGTAATAAATTATTATTTGAATTTGAAAATTAACAGCTCAAAAAACTTTTTTCTAGACATCCTCTGTTAAGTCATGGCAGCCATGAGATATGGGCTTATTTTTTAAAAGTACTTTTCAACTTTTCACTTTCCATTTTACAAATGTAGAAAAGCCAAGAATAATTCTGTTTTATAAAAAAATGTACTTTACATAAATGTTACGCGTTTTAAAAAGCCATTCATTTTCACTGTGCAGATTACCAACTGTTTTTTGAATATTAATTTTGAAAACAGAAAATAGCCAAAAAAGTGAAAAGTAAGGAGTGAAAAGTTGAAAGGTACTTAGAAAAAACAGGCCCTGGTCTATATGATTATGCAATAGATAGTAATGTGTAATTTGTCAAGTATTACTGCTTTGATTGGATCATAATTGTTACTGCCAACTAGTATTCAATATAAATTTACATTTTTAATCAGAAATTAACAAAATATAACTCCATATTAAAAAATTACTTTTTATTAAACAAAATAAATGAAATACAGCTGAAATAAAAAATATCTGATTCTTTTAAAGTTAACTAACTCACAAGTTAAGAAGTTAAATGCATTTAAAATAAAAAAAAGTAACAATACCTATTAAAGAACTGAACACATTCCGTTAAAATCAGGATAACTAAAAAATATACAGAAGATAATTCAAATATTCCAATATTATAAGGTATAATTATCGTCAATGAGTTTAAATTCATTAAGTCTAAGAAACATTTGATTAGCACTTGTCAGAAGAACAAGAAAATGTTTACGCCATATGATAAATTCATTTTTTAATTTTTGTTGCGATTCTTTTATGGTGTTTATATTTAGTTGTAACTGTTGAACAGACAGTGCTGTCTCAATTCTTGGGGGCTGTTCTACAATATCTTTAACAATCATCTCATAATTTAATTTTTGGTGTTTCTCACATTTTACCATAGCAAGAACAATTTTACTTGTATTGATTGCTTCTCGGATATTTACTATATTATCTTCAATTTCAACATGATAACCTTTATATTGTTGAAGTTGTCTGTCATTTCTTAATTTTACCAGATCGGACTTTTGTCTTGAATGTTCAATAAGGCATAATTGTAATAATATTTTGTTATACATATTTTCATTTTCTTCTTGGGATGAAGAATCGGTTAATATCCATTTGGCTATCATTTTTTGAAAGAAATTAATGCGTCTATCATCTCCTGTGCCTTCTCCATCAAACAAAAGTTTTCTTTTAATAATCTGTTCTGTAAATAAAGTGTATTTTCCAAAATTTATAAACTTACAAATCATGTGCTTACCGTCAGTCATATTTATAAGTAGATAATCTCTAGTTAAAAAAATATGCTTACGGTTCGATTCGAATATATTTGTATAAGAACAAAATATTTTGTTTTCTTTATTTGAATACAAATTCGCAATCAAGTAATTTTTCGCGAACTATCATAATAAAACCTTGACCGTCTTGTATTACGTATGACGTCATAAATTTTCTATTTGTATAACCATAGCATAGAAAAATCAGAAGGGTCGGTTGTACTTTCGCACCAAGCGCGCCCCATTATTCCATGGCTAGAAATTGGCCTCAATGATTTGGGATCGAGGGGGATTATCCCTCTTTATCCTGCCTCATCTCGTGTAGGCCTGGACAGCCTTCGTAGGTGGGCCCCATCCGTCGTCTACCCCGACCGCAAATGCGGCCGGTGTAGGCGCTTTGTGGGACCTCCTTTTGTCCTGGCTGGGCCCCGCCGGCTAGGGCCCTTTCTTCTGGCGCTCTTCTTGCTTCGCCGGCTCGTCTGTGTAAACCCCGGGGGTAGTGTCATGTTTATGTGTGGTATGGTTGGGTAGGGTAGTGCGGCTATGCAGCCTGGGATGCGCTTTGCTAAGG
>NW_019417528.1:121163-125446 GCF_000390285.2 Anoplophora glabripennis
AGACGGAATATCTAGGATCTACGGATTGGGATGTGATTGTCAGGTCGTCGGCGTATAAGTATATGTTGGTGTTGGGGGGATGTGGGATGTCGGAGTTGTAAATGGTGTATAGGTGTGGGGACAGGACGGTGCCCTGGGGGACACCGGCCTCCATGGGACGGGTGGTGGAAAGGGAATCTTGGATTTGGATGCGGAATTTTCGGTGGTGTAGGTAGGATTTTATGAGTTTGGTAAAGGATATGGGATATTGGTTGGTGAGCATTTTCATCAGTAGGCCTTCATGCCAAACCGTATCGAAGGCCTTTGCGACGTCCAGGAAGACAGCACCAGTGTACTGTCCCCTGTTGAAGGCCGCCGTGATGTGCTCGGTAAGGCGAAGGATTTGGAGTTCAGTGGAGTGATTGGGTCGGAAGGCGAACTGCTCGTCTGGAATGACTTGCAGTTCTTGGGAGTGGGTTCTTAGACGGGTTAGGATAATTTTTTCTACCACTTTGCTCATAGCCGGGAGCAGGCTAATGGGCCGGTAGTTGGATGGGATGGTGTGATCTTTGTTGGGTTTTGGGATAAGGATTATGTTTGCTGTTTTCCAGCGGGTAGGGAAGTGTCTTAGTCTGAGTGTCGCGTTTGTTATGTTTAGTAGGGCCATGAGGCCCTTGTGTGGTAGTCGTTTAAGTGTCGTGTTATGTATATTGTCGGGTCCGGGGGCTTTTCTGTTTTTAAGTCTGCGTATTGTCAGTCTTAGTTCGTCAGGAGTTGCGGGGGGGATTATGTCATTGTCTGGCTCTCTGTCGACGCGTCGGGCCGCGCGCTCAGCCACTATCTCGAACTCCTCGTCTTCGTCGGGCAGCTGAGGCAGTCTACACTGCAGTTCCAGGCTGTCGGCGAAAGCCTCGGCCTTTTCCTGGTTCGTGTAAACCACCCCCACACTACCGTGGATTGGAGGAATTTTACGGCGAGCGGTCTGTCGCAAAGAACACATTCATTGTTATTGCAATTGCAATTACAATATCATTATCTACTGTGTATAATTAGTATAAAAATTAAAATAACTCGCAACTGTTCGAAAGCAAATTACCGCAGAAAATCAAATAAAAATGTATTTTAGGTTAAGCAAATAAGTACCCAAATATTCTGTAGGAAGTTTAGGAGGGTCATCTTCTAGTTTGACACTGAATAATTTGGCTGGTGGATTTCATGCTTAAATGAACTCACTCTATCATTTGTCACTATTTATTGTAACTTAGTAGTTCTGCCTTTTATTTTGGACAAACTTGAACATTTAAGTTATATTTTACAAACTTATTATTATATTATACAGGGTGTTAAAAATAGAGTAAAATATTTCAGGAGGTAATAGTATGAACCAAAATAAGCAGAAAAGTCTTAATAAACATGGGTCCGTAAAGTAACGGTTGCGGAGATATGGACCACTATTCGTTTTTCAAACATTTTATTTTATTAGGAATAAACCGACAAAGGAAGCTTTTAACAAACAAAAAACAAAGTTACAGAAGATGTTCAAAGTGCCCTCCGTCCATTTCCAAGCAGGCACGACATCTTCGTCTCAACGATATTCGAACTCTTTCGAAAACACCCTCCTTGGTTTGGATTTCTTGACACTTTTGATTAATCCGTAGCTGCAGCTCTTCCAGGCTATTTACAGGAGTACCATACACTAATGTCTTCAAATATCCCCAAACAAAGAAATCTAGAGGGTTCAGATCAGGCGATCTTGGAGGCCATAAAACAGGTCCGGCCCTTCCTACCCATCTATGTGGAAAAGTTTGGTGTAAATGCTCTCTAACGGCCATGGAAAAATGAGCTGGAGCACCATCATGCTGGAACCACATTTGTTGCCTCTGATTCAAAGGAATGTCTTCCAAAAACTCATACAGTGTGTTCTGCAGAAAGTTGAGGTAAGCAGCGCCTGTTAATCGGTTTGGTAAAACAACAGGACCTAGAAACCTGTCACCTACAATACCCATCCAAATGTTTAATGAAAAACGTGCCTGATGTCCAGATTCTATTAGAGCATGAGGATTTTCGTCGGCCCAAATATGCGTATTGTGAAAATTAAACACTCCATTTCTTGTGAACCCGGCCTCATCAGTAAAAAGAATGTTTGCAAGAAAACGAGGGTCTTCAGCATCATGACGTAGAAACCAGCGGCAAAAAACCAAACGTGCTTGATGATCATTTATTGGATTTAAGGCCTGTACTCGTTGCACATGGTATGGATAAAGCAGTTGCTCGTGAAGGATTCTCCAAACAAGAGGACCACTAATTCCTACCTCGGCTGATATTCTCCGCACACTCGTACCTGGATTCTGCTCTACCAGTGCTAGAATTTCTTCTTCTGCTCTAGGAGTGGATACCGACCTTGGTCTTCCGGATAAATGGCACTGTTTGCTCAAGGAACCGGTATCACGCAATCTTTGGTGAATTCTTCCAAACATGCGTTGTGAAGGAATCTGGCGATTTGGATAAGCGTCAACATAAAGACGTCGCGCTTCGGTGGCGTTCCCATTAGCACGACCATACATGAAATGCATGTCTGTTAATTCTGCGTTAGAGTAACCAGCCATAGCGAAAGAAAACTTGTGCACTGAGAACAACTGTCAAATACGTACTGTTTATTTCACTAAACATCAACCAACTATTATAAGAAAATACACAACGTTTTTGCAAAATAAAAAAAGGGGCTAAAAAACATAAAACATTCCATATCTCCGCAACCGTTACTTTGCGGACCCATGTTTATTGAGACTTCTGCTTATTTTGGTTCATACTATTACCTCCTTAAATATTTTACACTCTTTTTTTAACACCCTGTATATTTTCATTATTTAAATTGTTTTATCGAATATTGGGTAACTAGTACAATTTTGTTTATAAAATTAGAAAAAATGTTGCTCATGAAACACAAATACATTCCGATTGTATAATTGATGTACCTAGTTATTATACGAATCAAACACTTGTTTCCTATGACAACACTTTAGTTATTGGCTGTGTGCTTTTATTCGTTATTTTAATGCAATGAATTCCATTAATGACACTTGAAGTAATATACCTATACATGTACAATTGAATGACGAATAATGACTAATAACTATTTTTATTTTATAGCCCTTTTATATAAATCAAAGAATTTCTTAAGGCCATTATGAAAGTTTTATTTTCAATATTTTAGGAACATTTCTAATAGTAACAGACACTCTTGTTTCTCGTTTTAATGCATCGTTTATGAAATATTTAATACCACAATTACATAAATTGGCATAGGTACTGCTTATTACATCAGTTGCAACTTCAGAAATGGAATGTAAATATTTGGAATACATATCATTTTTAATTATCACAAGGCTGCACCTTTCTAATAATAAATCACACACTTTTGTTCGACATTCACTATTTTCCCAAAATTCTAAAATTGTATGCGAGCCACATGTTATCGTTGTTATTATAGGAGAAAAAATGGGACCATCAGTATGAGGCATAATACCTTGACCAGGTAAGTATTCATTTATAAGAACTTGATTTACTTTTTTGCCCTCAAAAAGATTTAGTTCATCAATTTTATTCATGTATACTTGCAACCAACTTGGTATTTTTTCCGGTATCATTCCTTTTTCATGAGGTATACCTCCATAGTCCTGCAATCTTCTGTTAGACAAAAATGTCCATTTTGGCTTGGGCGCAGAATATACATTTTTAATGATATGCGATTCTTCATCTCTAGTAATAAAGTTGGAAATATAATAAATTGATGGTGGAACATTTTTAACTTGGTATTCTAAGAGATCCATTTTAATTTGTTAAGATATTATCGACTCTTGTAGTACTTCGATCCACATTATCTCGTAAATTAATGATGTATGCAGATTGTTCAGTTTATATAGAAACATTTATATGGGAAACATAAACAAATTCCAAGGTTTTTAAAATTAATGTTTTGATGTTCGTGAAACCATGAAATAAACGTCATATATATGCAATAACCATGGACAACTCTCTTAAAAAGATATTCAATATTTAATCATTGAATTGAACAGTTGCACCACCTGCTCTGTGGTTGCACTATTGTTTCTGTGATCTGTGGTTTAAGCACTCTTGGTGACAGTATAAAAAAAAACTAAGTGACGCCAAATATACAGGGTGTTCTTAAATAAGTGTCGCAACGGAAAACTATAAATTCCTCTTGAAAAGAGAAACATTTCTTTCCTCTTCCATTTTTCTCTCCGGGCTTTCGTTTTCGAGATACACGGTGTCAAAACTTTTTT
>NW_019417529.1:0-65742 GCF_000390285.2 Anoplophora glabripennis
AACACCTATTAAAGTTCTTGAAAATACCTTTAAATTGAGTGGTGGTAGTAGTCGTTAGCATGAAAACTAATGAGGTTACAATCAAAATAAGATTGTCTTGATTTTTGAGAGAAAAAAAATCGGTATTAAAAAAAAATTAAACGTATTCTGCAATTTATTTTATTTATGTATTAACAGTAGATTCTGGGAATATGAATGATTTTAGAAGCTTAAATTTAAAAATAAATTTCATTTACTTTTGAATAAAATTTTTCAATTTTTTAAAAAATCGCCTTTTTTCAAAATATTTCAAAAACTAACATAGTAATAAAAAAATGATAGAATAAGTTAATTGTAGGTTTTTTCTTACTGTACAATTTGCTTTTTTTAAATTTTTGTAGGACAAAATTTGATGATTTATGACCGTCAGAAGCTCAAAACTAAGCTTCAAGACTGCCTTTCCTGAGCCTTTTTAGCTTACAAATCTAAAAAACGAAGGGCTAAAAAAAACTACCAATCACAAAACTTAAAGTGCTTTAAATTCCCTACAAAATGGTTTGTTGAGTAAATTTATAACCTTAAAATTACAAAAGTTATGGTAAAAAAATGAATCATTTTTTCGGTAAAATTTTCGGAGGGGGTAAATTACCATCATCTTTGT
Source organism: Anoplophora glabripennis (assembly GCF_000390285.2). Classification (NCBI taxonomy): domain Eukaryota; kingdom Metazoa; phylum Arthropoda; class Insecta; order Coleoptera; family Cerambycidae; genus Anoplophora; species Anoplophora glabripennis. Next base: position 641 of record NW_019417529.1, read on the forward strand.
GTATTTTGGAGCACTTATGAACTGATTTGAGTAAGTATTTTAATAATATACATACACACACGTATCCGAGTACTTTGTAATGAGTCGTAAGCTTTCTAATAAATAACAAAAGAAATGGAATACATTGTGAAGGCACCTAAAAAATATTTTAAACTGTTAAAAACTTTTTTTTCTATTTTTGTCCATGGAAGGGTAGATTTTAAGGATTTTTATTGATTGAAAAGTAATTACATTTCATAAATTATATTAAAAAAAAAACATGAAAAGAACTTTATCCAACATATTTGAACATGAATTGAATATTTAAAATACGTAAATCTGCGATTTTCGCATTTTTTTTGTACAAGGGTAGTTTTCACCCCAAATAGAAAAAGCACACATCTAGACAATATAACTTTTGAAGTGGGGGGTCAGATGAGCTTGTATGCAAATTTTCAGGAAAATCCATGCGATCCGAAAAAATTGGGAGGTTTTACCTTATTTTCTCCTTCAGTGACTGGACTAATAACAAAGTGACGACAGACGTTGGAGAATATTGCTACATGAAAATTTCTTCAGCTGGATCAAAAATAGATATTTCATTATTTGAGAGATATAGGTTATTAAATAATGAAAGCCACAGCAACCCAAAATATTGGCAAAGTGTCAAGATCAAGACAACTAAATTTTCAAAGCTAGAAAGTTGACCATTACCACAGAACACCTACACTGACTAGTACAATAATATATGATATTTTTCTCGATTATAGTAGTAAATAACTGAATATTTAGTGAAAACAATCATAAGAGATGGCGATATAAATTCACAATTACAAGAAATCAATTGGAATTGGAAAAGTATTTCATATATCTAATGTTCTTCAGCATGTATTTAAAATAAGTTTTTATTGCAAACATCTGACAGTAAGAACATCTATTAATTTTTAACAATATGTACATCAGTGCAATTAATAGTTTTCAATAAGAATTCTGGAAAACTCGCAACTCCTCGATTGTACTAGACCGTATATTGGTAGCGGCGATATCATTGTTTGAAATTGCTTTCTAAACAAAATATGATTTGATATCTCAATTTCTTTTTGAGTTGATTCTTCTACCTAAGATTTTGTTACTGTTGTGACTTGCAGCTACCATTCCTGTTGAAACATTTGCATCTTCAAGTATAGTTGCAGACTGTCTAAAACTGTAAACCTACTTACCTGTAGTTTCGCTTGTGTTTTTAACCAATTCATTCAAGTAATAGAAAATGTCATTATATTTGCATCTTAAATAAGCATTTTTTTAAGTATTTTTTATCTATTACAGTTTGTTACAACTGCACCTTGTTGTGTTACAATCGACATCCAGCTAATGTCATTTGTAACAAGCTAAAATTTAATTTTTGGAAACATCTTTTCAGTTGGCTAATTCAAACATAAATTTATATTCGGCAGGGATGTATGTACGGCTGATAAAATTTACAAGAGAAAAAACATTTCACGCCCCAAAAATGTGAAATTTTAGTTACAATCGACAACAACTAACTTACCGAAGTATATACCTTAAACCTGAATCATTACTAAGTACCAAATCAAATGTATTTTTTATACGATCTGAGATTTGACAATGTTTATTAATTATTGGGATGCGATTGCCCGTTAATGCCTGACACAAGTGCAAAAATGTATTAAATAAGGATACATCTTGATAGTATAGATTTGTAGTACAAGGTAGACCGTCCATATGCGCTCAGATATTATCGTCGGTTTAAATACATTTTTGCTTGATGAAGCAGCCGAGAAGGGTTTTACATGCTTATTCGAGAATGTTTGATAATTTAAAAATGCTTTTTATCCCCAGTGCATTTATTTCAGTTCAGAGCATACTAGTACTCGAGTAATTTGAATATGACTAGGTCTAAAATCTTTTTTTTTAAAGATTTCTACATTCTATTATTAATTGTAATTTTTTTTCAAAAAGTTCTGTGTTTTTTTTATATATAATTTTGTTTTATTAATAATTATATACAGTGCCTGTATGGAAACTGTAGTAGCTTGAATGGAAGCTTTGAACTTGACTTTATTTGGAAGCTTTATATCTTGATTTTGCCTCTTTGGGGAGCTTGTGTACGGCAACTATAGGAGTTGTGTACGACAGCTTTAGGATTTATTACTTTTTAGGATTTTTTCACTCAGGGTGCTACGCGAGCTTTCAAATTTAACTCGAATTTAAATTTTGAAAATTTGTGAGATTTATTGTTTATTTTGTATTTAATAACAATAAATGATCATATACAGGGTGTCCCAGAATAACGTGTACAACGGAAGTATACAACAAAGTGCTAGTTGACACTGATTTTGTAGGTTGACTGTAATTTCAGTTTGATCTTTAAGTCATTGTACCTGACAATTCTTAATGAGTGTTTACGACCATAAAATATATCACCTGTTGCTTCATTTTTCGATATGGATACACACACATACGACGAATTACAGTTATTTACAACGTGCTTAATTTTATTGAAATAATTAAAAAAAAAACATCAAATACATCGCATTGATCGCATTACCTGAACCAAAGTTTCCCTCGTCGATGGATCGGTAGAGGGGATAATGCTCCTGTTAACTCGCCTGTACGTTTACCAGACTTAACACCTTGCGACTATTATCTTTGGGGCACTCTGAAAACAACAGTGTATGAAGAAGAGTTGAGGAGGCATATCTAAATTGCCATAAATGTTTTAAAAAATAGCCCTCAAGAACTGCAAAGGGTGTCCTCCAACTTTCTTCGCCGAATTAACTTTTGTTGTATAAACAACGGTGATCATTTTGAACAGTTTTTAAAATAAGTTGTACTTAATTTAATAACATCAATTTTGTTACTTTTATCTCCAGCATTGTTTATTGTATTTGATTGTATTTACTAATTATTTCATTACAATTGGGCATGTTGTAAATAACTAATTCGTCGTATGTGTGTGTATCCATATCGAAAAATGAAGCAACGTGTTGTATATCTTATCGCAGTAAACACTTATTAAGAATTGGCAGGTACACAATGACAAAGATCAAACTAACATTATAGTCGACCTACAAAATCAGTGTCTACTAGCACTTCAAAAAATATTTTTTTGTATCCAAACCGCTCATTTAATCAAAATTCTACAAGAGTCCCAAGAACTTCCAAATGATATCACCCATCAAATTAAAAATAGTTGTCATTATTGACCGAAAGAGGAAAAAGTTATGAACGGATATTATCACCACACATCAATTTTGTAGGAGTTGTAAGTTAAAAAAAAACCTCTGTATAAAACCAAAATGCGTAGATCGAAAGCAAAAGTTCACACCCTAAAAATAAACTCGATTAATATGTATTCGAATTATTTACAAAATTCAAAAAATTTTCACTAACTTTGAAATCATCTAGCGGCCAAACGAAGCGATTTCGAATATAGGTGAATTAGCCTAAATCTGCCTATTTTGAGTCCATGAATCTGTGGTCGTCCGTTGTACATGTTATTCTGGGACACCCTATATAGCATTGGTGTAGACATACGTATAAAATTTGGAGGGCATAATACGAATTGGCCAGGATTCGACACTGGTTATTGAACTGCATGGTTCTCGGGCTGACGTTCGATCACTCTCATTCCGCAGGGGATTTATTAGATTTTGGAAAGCCAGTCCTCTGCAGACAGTGGCCTTCTCCAAAAGGTTGTGGTTCTGAAAATCATTTTGTTAATGCTGACTTTAAGGCCGTTTCCAAGTTCTAGTTTCGGTCTTATTACATTTCGTCGAAATTTGAAACATACATGAAGATTTTCGCACTTTTCTACAGTATTGGCAGCAATCATGGCTTCGTGGCGAATTGGCGGGAATTTTTCGAAATATGCGCGAAAATCTTGGCGCCTTCCTGCGCAGTCGGGACGGTGTAGCGCTTCGTAGCATGCGCTGTTAGCATCGTCTGGTACAGTTGAGCTGACATTTTCGCGGCAATTGCGGCTTTGCAGAGGGAAATTCCGGAAATTTTCGAAACATGCGTGAATTTTTTTTTCTTCGTTCTGCGCTTACCCATCTGCGTAGTAGGTCGTATGCGATGTTTTGTCAATGATTCCTATTGTTTTTGGCGGGAACTACGCCTTGTATGATTTTTTTCGAAACGTGGATGAATTTCGAACTTCTAAATGTTGCACAAGTACTCAAACATTTATGAGTACTTTTTAATGGTACTCCTAGCATGTTACTCTGCCGAGCTCTGTTTCTGTTTTACATTTTTAAGTATACTAAAGAAAGATTAATTTTCCGAAATATTTTTGACTGCCACTGGCGTTTTTAATCGTGGCTTATTTCAGAGATCGCGTTTCCAGGTTCGTGCGAAAGTATTCACGGAATCAAGGCGATGCAATTAAGATAATATTCGACTTTAAATAACTAACACATTATTATAATATAAATATGGGCTTTATATTTATCGCGAAATTTAAAATGCCTTGTTCGTTACGTACCGCCCGGCGGTTATGGCCGTTTTTCGTGTCGGGCGGCAATTATTTAGCAAATTATGCGTACAAGCCACCACGTTAAGTTTTTGACGGAAACGATATCAGTGTAATGCGTTTAAAGACTCTATAACAACCAACACACACCCTATGGTATTTTTTTGGGAACGAAAAATGTCCACCACGAATAATTTGAAAATAAATGCTCTCTAAAGTAACAAATTAACGGTGTGTAATGCGAAGTAATATCGTGCCGAAAATTTGGTCGAGTCGTGCGCAAGAAATGATTGTTAATAGACTATTTATTAATTAGACTAAAAATTCATTTTCTTCCTGAAGTACTTTACAATCTGGCAACACTGTACTATTTCGCAATGTGACGTCATTACAAATTTATCGTAAATGGATTGTACAGGCTGTCTCAAACTCGGTAGTACGGGCCTACTGTGAGGATACAAAAAATTTAAAAAAAAATGGGACGTGGTGCTGAATGGGATGACCATCCATTTTCAATTGAAAGTATTACTTTTGGGATTTGACAGAAACGACTAATGACGTCCTCAATTATATTTTATTCCAGAAACATTCCCAATTTTTTTTTCCTGTTAAAAAGCTCTAATTTTTCTAATAAACTTTTGTAACAAAAGCCGGGACGTGTAGTAATTTATTTGTTAGTTCTCGGAACAGATGGGCCAAAAAGTAAAATATTTCTGTCAACACTAATTTTATCGAAAAGTTAAGAGTCTTCAAGTAGGTTTAGCGACGCCACACCCTTCGGAGAAGGCTCCATGAAATTTAGCAATATTTTTATTTGAACAAGTTCACTTAGACCGTGTTAAGCATCTGGTATAAAGAGAAAAATCGATATTTCTAATAACGCGCGAAGTGCATTCGAAAGAACACGTAGGAATTCCAAGATATTTAAAGTTGTTAGAATGTTGTCAGGAAAATAATAATAGGTCAAATAGCTGTTTTTTTGGCGGATTTTCCAAACTATAAGGATATATTAAATGAGATTGACTAATCCGTCCCTTATTGTTATGCGGAGTCACAAGAGGAAGGTATAGGGTTGTTTGTAAGTTTAGTCTCAAAATTATTTAGACAATTGTAAGAATCAGTCAATTAGATAACGATTAACATGGCATAGTTATTCCAAAGCGCAAATGCTTTCATACTACATACATATTACAATCTATTCTCTATATGACCTCCTCTCATTTCAAGACATATAACCAATCTTCGCCTGACTTCTTTGTGGGCTGCGTTTATTAAAATTTCGCAGTTTAACTCATTACAAGCTTCAATTCTTTCAAATGATGAATATCTCGCGAAGGTGTTTTGTAAACCTTCTTTTGTAAAACCCCCTATAAAAAAATCGAGAGGTGTTAGATCTGATGACTTTCCGGGTCACAGAATAGGTGAGATTAATCCCAATCCATTTTTCTTGGGAAATGTTATTTAAATATTGCTGCACACTCCTGGCCTTGTGGGGTGGAGCCCCGTCGTGCTGAAACTATATAGGTTTCTCCTTAGCTGTAAAGGCACATTCTCCAGAAGTGAAGTGAAGAAATTTAGGTAACTCACGTTATTCAATATATGTTCATAAATATAAGGCCCAATTCAGCCTACTGTTGATGCCACGCCATACATTTACTCCCAAATGGTCTTGGTTCTGGACTGGATTTACAATGTGGGGATTTTCAATGAACCAGTAGTGTTCGTTGCGCCTGTTTGGCAAACCATTACTGACAAACCGACTTTCGTCCGTCCAAAGAACGTGCCGAAAAAGGTTCTGATCAACAGTTTCTACATTTACTACAATTTGAGCTATACAATTTTTGTAGTCATGATACCCATTAGTCTTCAAAATTCGTTGTACGGCTGATTATCCAAATTCAATTCCCGGCTCGCCTGCCGTATAGAATTTCGTGGATTGTGTTCGAAATACTGTAACAGTCTAGCTGTATTAACATTGTTTCTTACCCTTCGGTTAATTATTTGATTTTTCCGAACCGAAAATGCATCTTCATTTCGTGGCAAGGTCGCTTCCAATCTTGTCAAGGTTCTATGATCAGGAATGAAGCGCTCTGGATACCTTTCTCCGTATAACTCTACAGCTCTTCTTGAATTTTTTTGTGACTCGCCGTAAATTAGCAACATATCAATTTTTTCTGAATGATGTGCAAAACCATACTTATCGTATCAACTTCGACGTCACATGTTACATGGATGTTGTACAATAAAGAAAACGTAATATTGACAGTTGGTAGAAGGAAGCACAAAAACAAGCGCTTAGGTGGGGAATTCTGGAAGGAAGCCTAAATAGTTGAAGTGAGGACAGGGTGGAGATGGGAGTAAGACGTTCGACGGACTGTGAAGCAAAATAGTGAAAAATCATAATGTTTAACCCGTATTAATTAGCAGGTAATATTCTCTAAGTACTTTGTTGTTAATTGTCCTATGTAATTTTATGATTGTGATGGTTATAGATGTTTAATGATAATAATTCTTTGTATGTTTAGCCACCATTCCTTTATGCTCAAGGGCATATATTTTTCTAAGGTAAAATTATTACAATTATTATTAAAAATTGCTCATTATATATTACATGTTAAAATATATATGTATTGTCGTGACTGCCCAGATATTGCAATAACAACTCCTTTGTTTCACATTTAACTTGTTTTGTCACTATTACGTTGTTCGAAAAACAAATAATAAAGCATTTCTTGTGCTCACTTTATGTCATACGCATGTAAGAGCTTTGTTGAATTTACTAACATTTTCGCCCGTGAGGAATGAATCTGTAAAAAGAATAATTAAATACAAAAAAAGAATTGCTAAAACAGATCTTCCGAAATTTCAACTCATAGCTGGATTGCCTCCCGTATGGGACTCCAGTACCTTTCGGCCCTGCCGGCTAATTGACACCAAACCTCTTCAGTTTTACTTGGAAGTCTAATTCGAGTGAGGTGACATTTAGTGAGACATTAAATAAGTCGGGTGTTATCTATCATTAGCAAAGGATCTTAATTTATGCCTTTTGTTAGCGGTTGTTTTGTGTTTATGTTTGGGTAGTTAGAGCAACGATCGTGGGTTTCTGTGCCATGCTCTTTCCCCACAGGAGCTCTAGGTGAGCCTGGCACTCTAATTTTATGTTAAATGGTTGTTAATGTTTTTGTTGTTCTTTCTATTTGTCACATGTTTAATTTGAAGACTGTTGTACGTAAATAATAAAGTTAGGTGTATTTACTCTGCTTTTGTTTTATAAAATTAAACCATACTTCCCCTCTTTGATATATACAACGTAGGTATTCCTCATGATGATCACATATTTTTGGCCACAACTCCAGTTATATTTTTTTTATCGAACCCGGGGTTGTTATACTACAATGATAAAACATTTTGTAAGCACAAAAGTTATATGTTTGACGTTCGTATTTGCATTTAAGCACTTTAAATAACAAACATTTAATTATTTTCCAACGACTACTTGATCTTTCCACCGCTAATGTGATTTTTAGGTGGTATTTCTTTTGATACTCTTTAGGACGATATTGCTTAACTTTTAAACGGGAAGTAATACAGAAAAAATTCTCTAATTAAAGTTTATTAGAAAAATTGAGAGCTTTTTAACAAGAAAACAATTTGGATATGTTTCTGGAAAAAATATTATTGATGACGTCATTAGTCATTTCTGTCAAATCTTATCGATTGAAAGCAACACGTGCCCCAAATTTTATTTAAATTTTTTGTATCCTCACAGTAGGCCAATACTATCGAGTTTGAAACACCCTGTACAACTTAGTTACACACCATTGTAAAATTAACATTCAAAACAGCGGCCCTCTCAGCGGCGGTGCTCTGCTGTAAATTCAATTCAGATTTATTTCCAACCCCCCCCAGTTCGATCGAATCTTATCGTCTGCTGCACATACATTACCTCAGGAATGCGCTTTGTTGCGAAATATAGTCGGGAGGCATTGCCGCCTCCAGTTCCGCCGGCGTAGAAAATTCGCCTTTTTGTCGATAACTTAGGACGCTGATTTATAGGCGCCCGAAAATAATTCGCGGAATAATTCGCATATCGTCCGCTCGGGGGGCAGCGTATGTTCGTGGTCGAGGATTTACGAGGATTATGTGCAAATATATTTGCTGCCCTGGAAGTGGGACAGGAATTCGGTTTAAAATATTACCCACAAATATTATTTTATAGCGACGCGACGTTCGCTATGCGGATGCGAGGAAGTGCGGCCACGGGGAAGGTGGGGTTGGCTTGTCGGAAGGGTGCATGCCGCACTGCATTTTAAGGAAACCGAGGAAACCGATCCCGGTGGAATGCAGCGAGCAGGACAGTGCACCTAAAAGTTGGTCAGGAGTTCGTGAAGCGGCAGTAACATAACCAAACGTTAAGGCCAGTGAGTAATCAAATCAATTAGGTGGTTGGATCTTGTAAATTAATAGTAATGGCAATAAAATGTTTAAAAAATGTAAGGTCTTGCATTTAGATGAGTTAAGATACAATATGTTTTCTATACAACAAGATTTTATATGGCCATGATCTTTCTGTAGGATATTACAATCATCAAAACTAGTTATAGACGAAAATATACTTAAACCATCTGCATACAATAATAATTTGCCACAGTTGATCACTTTGTCAACATCAGTAATGAAGAAAACGAATAGTAACGGGCCAAGTGTAGAATCCTGAGGTACTCTAGAATTTGGTACATATGTGGTAGAATTAAAATCATCGTAATAGTATACTGCATTCTGTTGCATAAGTAGGACTTTATAAAATCAATAAAGTTATTACAGAAACCAAGGTCTGCTAGCTTATAAAGTAATTTGTATCTATATATTTGTTCTCTATTGTCTAAAGCATGCGTAATATATTCATCAAAGACAGCTGCATTAATAACAGTTGACTTACCACTAACAAATCCATGCTGGTATGGAGAAATTTGGTTATGAACGGAAACGTAGTCAGGATTATACAGAGCTATTTCGAAGACTTTAGAGAAATTGGAAATGATTGATATTGGTCTATAATTCTGTGTTACTTGTCACCATATATCATATTATACAGGGTGTTTTTAAATGAAGTAGCAAAAATGGTACCTTTGAATGTAGAGCCAAAAATAAGAGGATTGAAGTAGAAATATCTTATATGAAAGTTGCACCCCTGAGGCGATATACCCTCTTAAACGAGGGCATTGAAATTCACATTTTAATTTTTTTCTTTAACATGAGGAATGCTAGAGACACAAAACTTGGTATGAGCATCCTACTATAAAGAGGCAACTTTTCGATTTTTGTTTGATCATTGGCGTATTTTATAAAGGAGTGAAACAGTCAACTCCATTGCAATATTTTATTAGAAATTTTTTATATGAAACAAATTATTTATTTTAAAATATTTATTGGGGAAGACTGATTTATTGCGCAACTTTTTTACCTCTTGCAATTTTTCGATGAAACCGATAGTTTTCTAGTAAAAAAATAGATGCGGCATCGTTCACTAAAGGGGTAATCGTGAAAATTTGTAAAATTAGGCGGATATCATAACAAATAAATTATTATGTATAATATTAATAAATTTACACTTTCTGTCAATAAACTGGTAATTTAATAATAACATTAAGAATAATTTGCTATTAATTAATGAAAAATGTTTGATAACTTATGACTATGGGACATGTATTAGGTAAAGTTATTTATCTGAAATAAAATTTAATACAATCGAAAAACAAGAAATGCAAAATTAAATTTAAAGAATATTCTCGAAATAATTTCCATTTTGCTGCAAGCATAACCTAATACGTCTGTTGAAGTTATAACGCACTCGCACAAACAGTTCTTGGTTATTGCGAAGGTCATTTGCTACCTGAAATATTCTTAGGCGTAGTTCTTCTAAGGAGGTAACAGGAGTGGCATAAATAATACTTTTTATGTATTCCCACAAAAAGAAATCCATAAAGGTTAGGTCAGGTGAACGTGTAGGCCAACAAACAGGGGCATCACGACTACGACCAATCCAGCGATTCGGGTAATTTAAATTTAACCATTCTCTAACGGCAAGTGTACTATGTGCAGGCGCCCCATCGTGCATATACCACATCACTTGACGTGTAGCGAGGGGTACATCCTCACGTAATTTTGAAAGATTTTCGTTCAAAAATATAAGATACTCAGCCGTTCCAAGCCTGTGTGGAAGAATAAAAAAACCTACTAGAGTATTTCCTACAATTCCCATCCAAACGTTTACACTGAAATTATGTTGACATCTTGAAACAAATATTTCATGAGTATTTTCTTCCGACCATGAATGAAGATTATGAAGGTTTACTGCAATTTGCAAGTCGTGCCTGAAAATATTGATGTACCATTGACAAAAATTCACGAGGTTAGGTAAATCAGGGTTATTTAATTCTTGAGGGTTGATGGTGAAAAGTGTATAAAAGATTTTCATGAGCTACATTCCACACAAGACTGCGAGAAACTTGCAGTTGCCTGGACACCTGTCTCGTGCTTGTACCACAGTCTTGCTCTAGCTGTTCCAGTATAGCTTCCTCAGTTCCAACAGTTCGGAGATTACGCCTTCTTCCGGCACCCTCACGATTGGGCTGAATTTTACCAGTTTCGCGAAGCCTTCTTTCCACCGAGGCCAATGTTTTTCTATGAGGAATCGGTCGGTTTGGAGCGTTACTATTTTTTTCTGGATTCGAAAAACACTTGAAGCATGTCGTAGATAGATAGATATATAGATAGCGTCTCAAAATACTATGAAAATGATATATTTCGACAAAATTTAGGAAAAAATCAGTTTTGACCCATATTTGGACATTTTTACTCAAAAATTTCACTTTTCTCGGCAATTCATCAGGAAGCCATGAATTTTGACTATAGGATCGTCCGTCTCTTGAGTTTGGACTTTTTTTTGTGTGCCTGTGTATCGCATCGGATGGATTTTATGAAAATCCGGAAATGTCAAGCTTACAGTAAGGAGATTTCCTTGATTCCAGAAATAAACGCCTTTTCCATTTATATATCTGTACCCCAGTAGGTATCCGAAATGTACCATTTTTAATTCGGATTATACTGCATCTGACGATTATAATCCCGCGCCGTGCGACGTCCTTAATGGCTTCGAACCGCGTTTTCCTTTCCCGACGGCCAATTTATCAACGAACCCATTTATTTCGGCGGCGATGAAAACAAAAGTGAATGGAAAGTTAAATAAACTTCGGGGAAAGTTAAAGAAATTAAGAAGTGGAAGAAATAACGCAGCATTTCCATTCTAATCAATTTGAATTGGAACTGTCAGTCCGCTGCCAGTGGATTCGAATTGATTTTGGTAACTATTCCGGGGCCCCTGGTTTAATAGAATTAAATTAATTTTAAATGTTTCGGATTGGTTATGCGCCGTTCATCGATCCCACCTCGAACGGGAATTCTGCCTGATTGTAAATTCACCTTCCGCGATGTGACCTAATCCTCAATATCTGCAACAGATCGGTATAATCTCTTTTTTAAACATTTCTACAGTCCGTGCGATATTTGTCGAGAAAGAATTCCAAAAAGACCCCTGCGTTACTTTCTTGGAATTAACCGCATTAGACATCCGAGGTAGAAAGACATTGGCGACGTAGTAGGGGCTGTAGTAGGTTATTTAAATACATATCTTTTATTCCTTATTCTGCACTAGCGTGTTTATAACTGTATTATCTTCTAGTTTATTTATGACTCCTACTCTACTGCACTGTAAAAGAAATAAAAACTCAAAACTTCAAGACACGCCCGTGACGTAGTAAATTGTTACAGTAGTTCCGATAATAGAACTTTATTGGCTTATTCTTTTCTGGGAATTCTGTTTCAAAAAATATTGTACGGACTGTATTAACTTTCATTTAAATATCCATGCTCGCCTCTCAATGGCTAACAAGCCATGGATTTTTCGTCGATAAAAACATTTTGTTCCTTAAACATCAAGAAACTTACAAAAATATAAACGTGTACATATTTTCTACTGTCGAAAAGGAAATATACTCTTTTAGTGTGACGTCACATATTTAGGCATACCGCAATAAATTGTCAGTTGAAATTGTACACACCGAATCTGACCCTTGTGAACTATTTACATGGATACTATAAAAATTAACAACTGCAAATTAATTTATTTTTACAAGGATTTGGAAGTATTGAAGATCAATCAACTCGTGTTCTGTAAAATAGATACCTACACTAATGTGCGTAAAACTTACAAAAAACTATATAAATGAATATTCCTAAATTCGGAAAGAATAGCCTCATACGCAGGTGAGCTCTTGTTGATATGTTATCGCTGTCATCATTAGCGTATTTTCTCTTGTTTTGTTAAACCTTGGCATTTTCTAGTTCTACTAAGTATTGTTATTGTTTTCCTTGGTGTTGTACTGTCAGTGTGTTTATTGAATGTTTTTTTCTTCAAGTGGTTTATTATAGACGTACTCTTAACCATAACCAAACTTTCCTTGAATGATAGCCTGTTGCGAGGCTATTTCGCTTTTATGAAATTATCTTTAATGCGCATGCTTAGTAACATTGATATAATTTTAATTTATTAATTTCTATAAAAGTCAATATTGTTCTATAAATTTAAATATATAAATTATATAATAATTCTATTAGTTTGCCACTTGGGGTTTGAAACTTCTTAAATATTTCTAATATTGCCAGAATATCACAATATTTAAGGTCATGACAAAGAAGTTATTTTTTGGCACTTATGTCCAAAGTACATAAAGTTGAAAATCGATCTAGTAAAGATATTGAGAAATTCTTCATGACAATGTGTACAATGCATGGGGTTGCCTATTATTTGGCGTATGTGACGTCACTACTAAAAAGATCTATTAGGTATTGGATTATTTTTTGCTCTTAATCTTTGTTTTTTAGGAAGGATTAGAAGGAACCACCCAATAAGTCCGGATCCGTTTTAGGTAGCTAGATTTATTTCCCAATTCTTGAATATATTGAGCAGATGTCTTATACACTAAGGTTTCTATATTATCCTACACATCAGAATGTATAGCATTTAAATCAGGTGGTCGAGAAAGCCAAAACCAAGATCCCCCACGACCTATGCAACGATTTGAATATTAGCGTGTTCTCACACTAAAGTGACTATGAGCTGAAAGGTGAGTTGTGCTTTCAAATGGTACTAGAAACACTTCTTCGAGAAAGTATATGTACACGTACAAATATATGTACACGTACCTCCTTTCAATCTAGTTAGGAAAATTTGTGAGCCAGATAAATAAATGGTCTCCAAAATAATTCCAATCCATACATTCAGAGAAAACTATTGTTGGCGATGAAGTTCAGCTAAACCATACAGACTTTTTTTTCTGACCATGGGTGGTTATTAAGATAATTAATTATTGATTTTTAAAAAAAACTGGCTTCGCCTGTAAATAAAATCTTCACCACAAAACTTATACCCATTCTTTTCTAGAATTCGGTGAGAAAATTCAATACGATGTGGAAAGTTTTATGGTAAAAGGCTCATTGTATGTGGATTGGGATATAAAAGTTTTACTTTTAAAATGACTCTTATCATCATGTGGTTAATAGTTAACTGTAAAGCAATTTTTCTAGTGCTGGGGTCCAGTTGATCATAAGTCAAATTAAGCTTTAGAAGAAACAGTTCTTCCAAAGCCGATGTTTCAATACCACGGTGGCGACCCACAATCATAATTTCTTTTTATGTTTCAACAAATGACAATGAATGAAATATTGTCGAGGAAAATCATATAGCTTCTAGAGGAAAAATTTCTCAACGCCTACAACGCCTATCACAGTCTGTAACTTGTATTGTTTACTCCCGAAACAACATTTACTAGAAATGGTAGTTTATATATCAAGAATTATTAACAACTGATAACAATCTAATGACCGCCTATGTTGTAAAGTTTACATTTTAATATCAATATGCAGATCAGGTCATGTAATAGAAATTATTATTTTGCTCAAGAACCGTTACATTTGCGGATAAAATAGATGAGATCAAAATGGTTCATCAAATCAAATAAATTAAGCTAGCTACAACATATTTTAAAATTATCGCATTGGCGATAGGTCCCTTGCAACTGAAGTGGAAGATTATGAATTTATCTAGTAAAAGCCTTTTCAGCGAACTTGTCAACGAATTTTTTTGATCTTATTTATTTACACCCCTTATACTGAAATTAGTTCATCTTCCACGACGTTCGCACTCTGTCCTACCTGTCTCTTCGATAATTTAAGAAACTGAAACTACTTCTACGAGAAATAATTAATTGATGATGCCCTTTAGCGGACGCAAGGCATCTCCAAGAACTTTTAACAAGCACATAAAATCGAGAAGACTCGCAATGCTCGACTTGAGGACTGAAGGAAATATGTTCGTAAGTGACCTCTTAACTAATATTTTGAAATCTTATAAACTTTGTACCTTTAATTCATTACACATTTAATTAATTAATTAATTAATTAATTAATAACTCTTAATTCTTACACATAACAATTTTTCCATAGTGTATATTTATAGGGCGATTTATTTATGTACTATTTATAATTTAGAAAGACTGGGTTTAACCCTTACCAAGTCTCGTTTTAATTTAACAGACCCAATTACACCGAGCCCGCTAAGGTGAAATTAAATCAAGAAATAAAGGGATTTTTTACGGTGTAATATTACTTCGTAAAAATCACTTACACTAAGGCGCATTCAATTTCATTAAGTACGTCGACTAGCCAGAGAACAAAGTTTCGCCAGTGAAAAATAATGGGAATGCAGTTGTGTTCAAGTACAAATATTAAATGTTCTTCATATCGCGTTATTGAGAGTAACATGTTGGGCGTATTGCTCGCTTGTATCTGTGTGTCTTTTTTTACCAAGCGGAATACGTTTTGTTATTTTTACAAACTAAAACTCTTCTGATCAGAATCGACTAATATTCCACAGACTAAATAGCTAACGCAGCAGACCGCGCTTTAAAAGCTGGAAATTCGCAACCCAAAAAAGATGAATTCTCTTCTGAGCTGGCATCCAAAAATAAAATTTGGCGTGGTAACTCTTCTACAAGGTAATAGATGGCAGCTGTAGCGGTTCCGAGGTGTGGCATTTAATGCATTTAACTATGTAATAATTGTAGTTATATGAAACTTATTTTTTGTTTGGAAATGGCATTTGTGTTAAATGCTAAATAAAATATATCAAGTTTGAATTAAAATATATATTAATATTAATGGGGATAGGCATTGATAAAAAAGTGTACCTACAAAATAGATCCGTGTGTCCGCGTGACAACATTGCCAAACAGGTGTTACGCGTTACTTGATACGCGTAAGCATCGTCTAGGAATGTCGGCCGCTGCATTCGAATATTCCTAAAATTCTGTTGGTGGTGTACTCTGGTGTACTCTATCTGCAATTCGGCAATATAAAACTGCTGACCTAGCCCAGACGCGGTCTGTTACATTAGCTATTTAGTCTGTAGATATACGAGTATCACAACAAGCGGAATTTATAACGAACTTTACCACCAGTTTCTACTTGATCACACTCTAAAAAATATCATTGGTCTATTAATATAACACAGAAGTAGCCTGTGGCGAAGCATCAGTTTAGTTGTTTGGCTGTATTTGAAGTCTTTAAAATTTCAATACCCCAAAACCGACACTTCCCTGTATCGTTGCATATTTACGCCTATTCCATTGCAAAATCAGTGCGTCACGCTTCAACACCTGGAATAATACAGGTCCTACATGAGTCCTTAAATAGCTTCGTTACCAGGCTCTCATTAAACTAGACAAAGTTCTAACGAGGACCGCATAATTCAATAGTAATTGGATAATTATAAATCGCGGGTATTGTTCTCACTCGTGTGGGGCGCGAAACCCATTGTCGTATTTCGAATATCGAAACGTCGAATCGGAACATAACTAATTGCACTGTTTTGTTCGAAGCTCGGCCGCTTTAATGAGGAGGAAGAAGAAGAGAATGCATTGGCATCGAGATCGAAGAGTTTTATTCTCTACGAACCTGTTTAATTTAAAAATTATGAAATGATTTTAATGAATTTTAAATTGATTTGAGAGTTTGATGGAAACGGAGAACGAAAAGGAGAGAGATACAGTAAAGATAGATTGAGAGAATGATAAATCAGAGATAATAAGCAAGAGTGGTAGGAAAGAGATAATGTTAGTAAGTGAAACATTCAGACAGAAGAGAACGAGAGTGAGAGCACGAAAGAATGTGTAGAGAGAACAACAAGGAAGATACGAATAAGAGAATGTTAGAGAGTGAAACAATGGAGAAGTAGAAAGCAGAAACGGTATAATGGAATAGTGCGTGAGAGGGAATTTTTGTGTGGGAATCTGTTTATAAACGTCAGGGAACGGTAATTAGAGAAAACAAGTTTAATTATACGCTTATATATTTATTATACATCTGATATATCTGATTACCGTTATAGAAGCGACAGAATAAAAGAGCGTGAGATTGATTTTTATTACTATTTGTAAACTTTAGAGAGGACGGTTGTCAAAGAGCGCAAGGAAATGAGGTATGAAAGAGATATAAAGGGAGAATAGATAGAAATGACAACGAGCCCGGGAGATATTAAGATACCGTTTTGTCAGAGAGGACAAGGTGGAGAAATAGAAATGATAGAGAGATAAATATAAAATAATTTAATTATTTAAACTTGTCCTGTTTATTTACTGTGTCATGATAATGGCAATTATGACTTCATTCAATGTCATGTTGCAACAATGTTGCAGTATTAGTAAAATAAATATCTAAGGCAAAATAACGGTACCACCTTATTTTCTCTAGATTCTGTAGACATTGTTACATGTGTAAACCTACCCATGGAAGTAATGAACCGTTTTGTTACCTTAAATTTCTTTTCTTTCTCTCTCAATCCTTTACCTTAGCAGCTGAGCGCACAATATAGCGAGAACAGAAATTAGAAAATGAGAGAAAGGTAAGAGACATTTTTTTAGCGAGAATGTAACAAAAGTTAGAGAGAGTTGTACTTAGAGAGATCAAGGAAGGGTGGATGGAAAGAAAATATTTGAAAGTGAAACATTGTCGGGGACAGGATAAAAATGAGATAATGAAACAGAGTGTGAGAGAGAATGTGTTTATTAACATTGATGAGAATAGTCATCAGGAGAAGCAGAAAAGGCGCGTAGGAAAGAGAGAATGTAAGACAAAGAGTATATGATAAGAGGAGGAGGAGATAAGACAAGAGAAGTAGGAGAAAAATAGAGTAAGAGCGAAAGAGAAATTATTCTGCTAAATTTCTGCATTCCCTTTTATTAAATTTTAAATTTCCTCGTTATAAATTGAAACTTTCACAAATAATAGTTATTTATTGCATAAGTGTTTTAAGTAGCATTTTGTGGATAAAAGGCAATTAAAACACGAATGCGATACAACGTTTTATCCATAATCACACAATCATATTTGTGGAGTCAGAATTATTGGAATTTAATAAAAACATATTCGCACGACTTCATTTCTATTTGGCAAAAATGCAAAAAAGTAATTGTGTTCCTGTGGTTGTTTTTGAAGAAGCTCAAGAAGCAATTTTCCATTTATTGCCACCGAAATCCATTACGAACATTACGAAAAAGTGTTCGCCGAATTTAACGAATGGAGAGAAAAACGGAGAGTAATGACAATACATGAAAAAGTCATGCTATCGTATTTTTTAAATTTTGAAGAAAAAATATGCAATTTCATCTATGTAGTCGAAGTATTCGATGTTGAAGGCTACTATAAAGGTCTATAAAAATATAGATATTGGAAAATATAACAAGCTTACTGCTTATTTGAAGAGTGAATCGAGAGGATACAGAGCAAAAAAAGCTGCAGTATTGGAAAGAGCACATATTGAAGAATTTTTAACTGAGGCTTCCGATAAAGAATATTTAATGATTAATATCTTTTTACCTTTACATGTTGTTAAGTATATAGTGAACTTTGAATTATTTTAGGTTGCACTAATAATGGAGGTTTCTGATGCCTGTCGATGCTGCAAATTGACAAATTAGAAAATTAGTGACGTACAGGACGTTGGCAGTTACCTACTTGTTTCAATACCTGACACCAAAACGGGGATTTCAAGAAAATTTACAATTATAGAAGAAGGATTCGCCCAATTCGCCTAACATAAGATTCTTTTTAAGATACATCAATAAAAAGTGTACTGTGGAATCAACACATTGGCGCAGGTATCCTCAATACTTGCTTCATTCCTGAATACCGCAAATCCAGAAGCATATACTGGCCATAGCATGAGGCGCACTTCAACAACTTTATTGGCTAATAAAGGTGGTGATCTTACAACCATCAAACGGCATGGTGGATGGAAGAGCTTCTCTGTAGCAGAAAGTTATGTTGAGGAATCTATATTTAACAAACTTGATATTTCAAGAAAAATCCAAGGAAAATGTAGCTGTTCCTTACAAGAAGAGACATCTGTAACATTTGCAAATTCTTCACAAACTTTGGCAGATGTTATGCGTTCGGAAAATGATGGCAATGGTACATGGGTTATTATTAACGGAAAGGAAGTCAAATGCGGTAAGACAAAAAACGAAATGTCTATTACTATAAATGTAAATATGTTAATGTTAGTATGTAAATAAATTAAATTTGATTTATTGTAGGTTTATTACTATTTCATTATTCTACTAATGAAACAAAGTTACATTTTTAGTGGATAAAATATCACTTTAGATGATTCATATGTGTGGATAAATGTCCGATTAAAAGGTGATTGTGGATAAAATATGTTTTATTAGCCAATCGTAATCATAAGTGCATGTAGCTCCAGATAGTTTATGTTTAATACTTTTTTTGATCTAGTATGAAAGAACTATCATTTTTCTTATTTTTACAAAACTATCTTTGGCAGTACATTTTTACTTAATGTTTCGTTAATAATGCCAATTTAAAGTTTTCTTTGAAAACAGTTCACGTTTTGTTATATCCATTGTGCGCTGTGTACGTCTTTGATATTTAGCTGAGATCCGGCCAAGAGTACGAGCGTGTTCTTTTTTCCGATAAAAGAGAATTCGGAGTTTCCGTCGATTTTGTTTTTAATTAAAATCGCAAATTTGTTTTGTGCATTCAGATTCCGTTAATTACCTACCCACTCCACGGTGTTGTAAGTAAACTTTCTGACTCGCGTCATGCGTCTGGTATTTTTAGGTCAGATGTTTTGCCGAATTTAATTAGGAAAAGTATTGTTAATTAAAAGTTTTAATTATGATTGAAGAAATTCCGCGCCCCAGATGTTTAATTTAATTTAGGGGCCGTACATTACGGGGATGTTTTCCAAGGATTCGCCTTCCTGGATGGCGGATTGTTCCTGGAAATGAATAAATAACGTCTTGATGGTATATACCGAGTGTAACTGCATTTTTGCGAATGTGGGCAGTAGTTTTTCATTCGCGTATCGAAGAGTGTAATATAGTATCAGTTTTTCATGTTAATCAATGCGTTGTATGTAGGTTGGGTAGGTATGGTAAAACAGCGCTAGGATAATTACAGATTTTAATTAGCTACGCGGCTATAAATACTAATAAAAACAACACGCCCGCCCGAGAGTTGTGAATTATTGCAGCGAAAGGAAGAATCAGCGGCCATAAATTATTCCGTTAATAAGTGCATATAAGGGTTTTATTTATTAGTTATCGATTTTTCTCTTTTGGTAACCTCGGAAGAAGCGATAGTTAAGCACCGCCAGACTAACTCTCTACTTGAGCAGGAGTAAACGTTAAACTATTTTAACCTATTAAAATAAAACAAGCGTTAAAGCTTCAATAGATTGAATAAATAGTTAAACTCATTCGAGGTCACCAAAATGAACTATTAATTAAAACCATTGCGATCGTCTTTAGTTTCTTTACTTCGTTTATTGTTGCTAGGCGATTTACCACAGGGTATGTCCTTGTATACCTGAAATATAAAACATGAGTGTGGAGAAAAAATTGTTAACAACAATTAAATGATTATTGAACACTATTTAACTGGGCGGTTGTACTTCAGGTTGTCCAACTCATAACAAATAATCTGGACATTCCTTAATACTTAAAATTCTATAAAACGGTGCTTTCAATAATGTACCTACCACATTTTGACTAAGATCAATAATTTTTTAAATCTGTTTAATAGTAGATATCCATCAACATCGAGTTGCTATACACGTAAGCCATTTTTGGCACTTGAAAAACTAATGTAAACACTATCACAAAAACATTAATACTAAAATCGGCTTTCAGTGTGTATTCGGAATCGTCTGAGGCCACGTAGAGAGAGAATAGCGCACAACGCGAATGACGTTAGAGACTACAGTAGTTCAGCGATGTAAGAGTGGTAAATACTACAACGGAAACGATAAGGATTTTACAAATTTTTTTTTTATGACAACGACTCCATTTTTCATGACGCATCTATTCCCAAATTTTTTTGGATAAGTTGTGAATCACTGTATACAGGGTTTTTCACGCAACCCGTTCATTAAAAGTTTTTAAAACTTCTAGTTACAATAGGAATTTGAAATTCGACAGCTATCTGGGTTCAATTCAGTCTTTTCAAATTAAATATAGTGGGGTACTTCCGGCTTCGCCGGAAGTGACGTCATATCCGTTAGTTTAAATGGAAAACCCCATTTTTATATCATTTATCGATTCTAGGAGTTATTTTGAGTAACTTCTGTCACCACATCAACGATTTGAAAATTGATGGTTTTCGAGATGTTTAGATTTTTTTTTAAATTTTGACAGGTACAATAGAGCTTTCTTATCTTGACATTTGCATTCGTTAGTTAAGTAAAAAATCTCCCCAAATATTTCCTTTGAAGTTATGCATGTATTTTATTGTCTTAGTTTAAGTTAAAATTTCGGATATAAAAATATATTTTGGGAATTCAAATTTTCTTCATAAATTTCAAATTTAACTTGGTAATCCATAATCAAGGATTAACGGATGCAAATTAACGGACGCAAATTAACGGAATTTGCTCTTTTATAAATAATCGCGATTATCTCTGAAACCGTTGAATATAAGTATAGGAAACCTCTATATATATATAATTCTACATATTCCTGACTAATAAAATTGTTGGTGTTCCATTTGAAAAAAAAAGTTTCCAACCATTGAAGATTACTGTAGTGGTCTCAAAATTTTGAGGACCCTGTGCATAGCTGGGTCAAATGTGTCACATAACATTTACTACTAATAATGTAGATATGACATTTCCAGCTATACAGATATGTTACAGATATTTAATATTAATTGTGACGTTGCACCTGTCAAAATTTAAAAAGAAATCTAAATACATATCTCGAAAACTATCAATTTTCAAGGCATGGATGTAGTGACAGAAGTTACTCAAAATAACTCCTAGAACCGATAAATGATATAAAAGATGGGGTATTCCATTTAAAATTACGGAGATGACGTCACTTCCGGCGAAACCGGAAGTACCCCACACTTGAAAATGTTTCATTTAAATAGACTGAATTGAACCCAGATAGCTGTCGAAATTTCAAATTTCTATTGTAACTGGAAGTTTAAAAACTTTTAATGAACGGGTTATGTGAAAATCTCTGTATACACTAGAATGGTCAGATCACTGAACTTGATTGCTTAATATAAACATTGCAAATGATACTGCGCATAACTAAGAGACGTGGCAAGATGATCGACTATCGTATATGTACTAGAACAATGTCCACGCTTTCATTATCTTTTCTTTCCATTTCCATGCTTTATCTGTTGTGAGCTTCGAGGACAGATTAGAATATTACCCTTATGGAAAAAAACCAGAACCCTCCGATAACTTTTCTGGATTATGTTCTATCAAAAAAAGTTTTAGATTAAAGAAACCAATACGCTGGTGACCTTGGTTTTGACCTTGACTCCAGATTTGGTGCTCTATTGATTGCTGGCATAAAAAATGGTGTTCCGTTTAATATTTTCAAGTTGACCTTGGTTTGACATTGAATCGATAATTAAAAATTATCGGGGGGCACAGGTACAGTAAAAATATAAATTTATGCCAATTTCTAGTATAGTCATTCCGAAGTTAGTTGAACATGTATAAAAACGCCTACCAATAAAATTTAATGAGTTTCATAGGCCCTAAAATTTTCTGCTAAAGGTAAAAAATAATAATTTGTATATAATGTGTAGAAAATTTCTAATATATGTACGTATATTCATTTGGCCAACAACATATTTTAATTATTTATGTCTTCAAACAATTTTTTTATATTGATGGTAAATTTTGGTTATGACGTATCAGAAAACATTTACATTTTCATTAAAATAATAATATATTAATGCTCGGCAAAAACCAACGGAACATATCTTTACCAGGAAAGGTTGTTAGTTTAGGTTATAAAAGTTATTAAATAAAAATAATCAACAATAAAATAATTCCGCATTGCTGTACTGCACTGCTAGGCAATTTGTCAGCAACCGAAATTTATGTCCGGTCGTCCAGTGCGGCTGTGTTTGTGCGCCGTTTGCCCGCGCGCGTATTCTTCAACTACATTTCTACCACCTCCACGTTTAGTTCGACCAGACCTGTGTATGGGTATGGCTAACTGCCGAATTGCTACGTAGCGACCGAACCTGGAACCTGCCTAGTTCTTTGGTCTTCAATTGAGATCGGAAAGGATACGGACAAATATGATCTTTCTTTATTATCGGATATTTATCTAGAAGGTCATCGATTAAATAAGTACTGAAGTGGGTTTTATATTTTTTGTAAGAAACATGTAAACTGTTGACCTGAAGACATGAAATTTTGCCTCTTTATTTGCTCAAATTTGTCTTGCGCGTAAAAACCTCAACAACCCGCGACATACAGAACTAGACTAGAAATACAATAACCTGTAAAATTTAAAATCCCGTTATACGTGTCCTGGGCGGCGTTGCTGAAATGAGAATTAAAGTTTTGTGGCGAATGCGTTCCGCGCTCGGTGTAATCCATGCATGTGCCGGCAGCGTGCAGGTTTTATCTGGGAAAATATTTAATTAGTTTTAAATTTATAAATCAGAGCTTTGTTTAACTGTTGCTCTATTGAAAATTCTGACGGAAAATAAACGAAATGCGCATCCTGCCGGCTGTACAACCCGGTACCTGTAAATATACAATGTACCTGTTTTATCAGGCTGTAATTTTAGTTTCGTTTTATGTCGAAATTAATTTACTTCGTTTGTTATCGGATATAATTCACTGTCGTGCCCGATTAGAACGATAGAGTTTCCAACAAAAGTTGGAACTGGATTAAGTTTTGTTTTTCGTAACCCTATAAAAATCCTAGTCAATTATAATAAAATAGTTTTGTTTTATAAAATTTAATCGAAATAAAAACGTTTATAAACATAATTTTTAACTTTTAATTTTAAAAAACAAATTTCAAAAATTGTGCAATATGTATAATTTTTTAAATGTATTTGTTGGGTATTTTGCCATCTTTTTTGTTTTTATTTTTTGGGTATTTTGCCACCTGTGAAAAAATGTTAAAAAATGAGTGAAAGGGTGTACCCTTGCGCCGAAAGGATCGGTTAGGGGTTATTCTTTTGAAAATAGATTTGCCTAAATATAAATTTCACACTGAAAAAAGCAGGCAAATACAAAATACAAAAACACATCACTTTATATCGCGCACTTTAAAAAGCTGTTAACGTTTCGAAATCTGTATTTTCGTTAAATATGGCCGTATGGGAAATTATATTTTAATTGAGTTTCTTGTTCTTTAAATTCGATCCAAAATGGCGAACAAGGCCAAAAAAATTCGAAAAGTTGCAAAAAACCGGTTTTTCTAAAATAACTAAAAATATAGCTCCGATCGAAAACTTTTAAATCAGAATGTTGTAGGTTTTAAAAAGATCTATCAACTGACTTGATAGCTTTGTTACTTTTCGAGATATATCGAAAAAAATCGTTAAAAATCTTCTATTTTCCCTTCTTCTATAACTCGTTTATATTTAATTTCTCATACTTGCTATTTACTGTAAGCATATCCCGCGGCAAGCCAAAAAGTACATTTTTGAAAATTTTAAGAATATTTATTATTTTTTGAGATATATCAATTTTTTGAAAAAGGCGCTCTCGAAAATTGGCTAAATCTTCTTAGCAGATGGAACTACAGTAACGATTTTCGGTTTATTTTCCTCGAAGAGAGTTGTGTTATCATGCAATTAAAAATTTTTTGGCGATTCTATTAATTTTAAACATAAAAAAATGACGCAAAAAATTGCTCATTTTTTGGGCATGTATTTTTCAAATAACTATTTCAATTTTTATTTTATGAAAACGACTTTTAAAGAAAGAAGTTGACATTTTTTCACAGAAAAAGAAATGTTTTTCTATGACCTGGAGCCGAGATAACTTTTTTATAATATAATCTGGGGTAGCTTGACGAGGTAATCACGAATATTATAGTCATTTTTGCCTTAGAAGCAGAATACTCCCGGAAGTATTTAATTTTTAATTTAATTTACATTTTTTTCCTTTTATCATTTTAATAATAATTATCTATTTTGCTTCTAAGGTGAAAATGACTATAATATTCGTATTTATCTCGTCAAGCTACACCAGATTAAGTACAAAAGCATTTTTGTACGTGGTCCAGAACCCGAAATATCAACAATTTTGCAAGGCATCCATTTACAATGCACGCCATTAGTTTCCAGAGCGGACAAACCATTGTGCGCTTAAATAAAAAAAGTTACCTCGTCTCCAGAAGGTCATAGAAAAATATTTTTTTTAGTTCGTGAAAAAATGTCAAAAATTTCTTCCTATAAAAGTTGTTGTCATAAAGAAAAAATTGAAATTGTTATTTGAAAAAAACACAAAAAGGTGAAAATTTTCAGTTAAAAATTAGCATGGTAAAACAATTCTTTTCGAAGAAAATAAACCGAAAATCATTACTGTAGGGCCATCCGCTGCTCTAGCCAATTTTCGACAGCGCCTTAATTTCAAAAAATCGTATATTTCGATAAATAATTAATATTTTTTAATATTTCAAAAATGTATTTTTTGGCTTGCCGCGGGCTATGCTTACAGTAAATACGATTTTGTCGTATATCGAAAAGTAACAAAGCAATCGATAGCTTCCTTCCTGTAAACCTTCCACATTTAAATTTTTTTTAATTTTTCGATCGAGAAAAACCGATTTTTGCAACTTTTTTGGCCATGTTCGCCATTTTGGATAGAGTTTAAAGAAGTAGAAACTCAATATAGAATTTTTTGCCAAT
The DNA here is from genome assembly GCF_000390285.2 of Anoplophora glabripennis. Taxonomy (NCBI): domain Eukaryota; kingdom Metazoa; phylum Arthropoda; class Insecta; order Coleoptera; family Cerambycidae; genus Anoplophora; species Anoplophora glabripennis. Next base: position 26,436 of record NW_019417529.1, read on the forward strand.
TTTTTGAAATTTGAAAATCATTATTTCGGCGCGTCTTTGACAATAAACTCCATAAAGTATCAGTTGTCTGAAAAACTCTGCACATGTTGAATTTGTTACCTATTTTTCTTATTTTTTTCGATAGTACAGGAACATATGGAATTTATATTGTGTAATGTAATTTTCTTTGTTGTCTAATAGAATTTGTCTTATAAATTCCTAAAGATTGTTTCAATGAAATTCTCAGGGTACTGATTATTTACATTATTAATATTATTTTTTATGAATTTCAATTCATTATTAAAAATTTAATCTATTGAGGAAATCAATTTGGCTCTATCATAAAAACATTTAACTACACCTTTTTTATATCAGTATGGTGATTTGAATTAAAATTTAGATATCTGGATTTAGATAGATGGTTTTCGATAAACACTTGTTCCTAAATAATTTCAATTTTTTTTTAATTAAAATATCTAGAAAGGGTAATGTATTCTTGCTTAATATTTCCAAAGCAAATTTAATTGTTGGTTCCTTGTTATTAATATTATCTAGAATACATTCAATACCTCAATGGTAAAAGGCCAAACTGCAAAAATATCGTCTGCATATGTCCACCAAACAGGGGGCTTTTTATTTAAATAGTTGCTTCAAATTTGTGATACTAATTTTTTTCACAGGTGGCAAAATACTCAAAAAAATAAAGAAAAAGAAAAAAGTGAAGAATTATTTTTTATTATAATAGTTTTGCCAGCACAAAAATCTTACAATAAAAAAAACAGACAAATACAAAATACACGTCACTATATATCGCTTTTTTGAACTGAGAATTACTTTTCGTTTTTAATTCAGCTTTGTTTGATTTTTACCGTTTCCAAGGTTAGAGATATCGAATGATGTTCTATTATTACTTTCTTCATCTTTTAAATTAATATTTGTATCCAACAAAGATCAAAGATCACAGAGTAACCCCTTTTACATCGATTAAAATTGTTGCTACTTCTCTGGAGTACCCCAGGGTTAAGTTTTTGGGACGCTATTATTCAGTATTTGCGATAATCTTTAAACTGTTCATCTCTGTTGAAGTGCTCCAAAGTGCTCAGCATCAAAATCAAAATGTTGTATATGTATTATGACATACAAAAGAAAAATTAAGCTTATTCTTTATGAATGTGATACAGGTACATAACTTTTAGCCGCGCCATGTTAAAGTGAACAATGTTTACATAGAATTCTTTTCTGCACTTTTTTTGTATGTCCTGCCCTATAATTGGAATTATCTATGCATTATCAGTGCATTTTTAAATAAATAAATAAGTGTAAAATTGATGATAGTTTTGTAACAATTTTCTTGAGAATCAGTCTGTATAATATACGCTCATGGAACATCCCAATCTACAAAGAGGATGGCGTGGGCCGTCCACATTTATAAAAAAATAACAAACTTCTGTAAATAATCCGGCAGGATATTGTACAAAATTGCCTCGGGTAGGTATTTATATTTATCATTTATTCATAGACAGGAGTACATCTCATTACATAAAGGCGTATTACTCAAAGCAATAATTTCAAGAATTCTCTAAATGAAATTCACTCTCTGTTTGTTATTCATAAGGTGAAAGAAACCTCCTTTCATGGCTTTCATTAAAAATCTGCAATAAAGCACGAGGAAATTAAAAATTTTCATCGTGTAACACTGAATAGAATTAACTTGCAAATACGAGGATTCCAATTCACTCATACTTCTCGATAGGCCACCAGCTGACCCGATTTTTTAAAAAACTTTAATTACAATGGGCGCGACCCACATCCACCCCCTTTTTATTTGCTTATTCGACAGTACTAGAAAAATTAAATCTACAGTTTATTTCATAATTGTTAAACCTCCAGGGAATATTAAACAAATTGCAAGGTTTAAGGGCCCCATATTCTTTAAATAGTGTTTTCCGCAAAGACAAATAATTTCAAACATTTAATAACTGAATAATCTAAAGCTTATCAAATAATAGGAATGTTATGTCATGCCATCTGGGTATTTTCAAAGACGCCGCAGTAAAACGAATAAACAGGTGCAAAAAACGATCAAACCATCAAGGTTTTAGGTACTGAAATCTACGAAAATACTAACTTTTTTATATATAATTCCACATGTAAATATTCTTATAAAATTTACTTGCTTAGTCCTACATATGAAATTGTTTACTTTTATTTATAAGTACGTGAAAATAATTCTTAAAATGTGGGGTTAGAATAACAGCAAACGCATGTTTTACAAACGCTTTTTTTTAGTTATTATTTTATTTGGGTAAATTTAAATGGTAACAATGAATAAACAAAACATCAAAGATTTTATTTTTGTGCTTACTTTTGTTCTACACGTTTTACTTTTAAAGATTTCAGTACCTAAAAACGCCAGAAATTTCACTATTTCTCGGCCGGGAATATGGCCACCTTAAGGAATTTAAGGAATATTCAGTAGGTTTCGATATTTAAGGCATAAAGCAAAACAAGATTTTGTATTGGTTGGTTTTATTGGTTTCAAATTGAACTACCATGAATATTTTCTAAATATCTAAATATTTCATTATTCACTTGGGTGAATAGTTCCTGCATTAATTCTAAATTAGGCTTCAGTTTTATTTATTCCCTCTATGGTTAAATGTAATCAATAAATATTAAATAATGCAATAATTCAAAGAAATATCTTGTATTCTTGTTGTTCCATCATCTTTTCACACAGACTAATCACATAGCTGAAAAGGGAGGATACAGGATGAAACATCCCTACGCAGTTAATCTTTACCCATAAAGAAAGTCGAGTTGGTTTAAGTCAGGAGACCGCGGTGGCATTGCTACATGCCCTCCTCGTCCAATCTCCACCGTACGTTTTGAACTTCATTAAAGCATTCTTCAATATTTTGTCGAAAATATAACTTTTTGGTGACATCGCTTCGATTTTTAGGGGCGCATATGTCTTGAAAGTTGTTCAGATAACTTGTCAATCACTTTCTGCAATTTATATGAACAAATAAGTAGCTGTATACCTTACAGTAAATGATTTTTCTAAATTGCGTTTGAAAATGTAATATAAAAGCCAAAAGAGAGATCTTAGTCTATTTTTTTCTCTCTATTTGTGCAAAGGGGCCAAATCTCGGCCTCCTTCATTTTTGGCCAAAAAGAAAAAATATATTTTTTATTATTTTTATCCAATAACCACAAACGGGGTGGAATCAAGGTCTATTAGAGGTCAGATTGAGAAAAAGTGCATTAAATCAAAGGATCTCGGAGTTTAGATTTTTGGGTCGCTGAGTCCGAATCGGAGGCCATTTTAAGGTTGTTTCAAGGTTATTTCAAGGTCAAATTGAGTAAAAGGCGAGCAATCAAGTCCAACCACCTGTTATACAGGATTTTGAGGTCGCTGGGTTAGAATCTGAGGTTAGTTTGTCTGTATCAGGTCATTTGAAGGTCGTATCAATGTCATTTCAAGGTAAAATTAAAAAAAACCAAGCTATTGAGCTTAACCGCCTGTTATATAGGTTTTTGGGATAGCTAAGTTCGAATCCCAGGTCAGTTTGTCTGCATCAGGTCTTTTGAGGGTTATTTTAAGATCATTTAAAGGTCAAACCAAGAAAAAAACGAGAAATCGATTACCGTTTTTGAAGCCTCTGAGTTTGAATGTGTCAAATCAGGTTTACCTCCCAGTCTTTTACCGACTCTTGTTGGAAACTAACCATATTAACCTATATAAAAACTTCACAAAAACTTATATTTCCACATACTAATTCGAATTACACCGAATCCACCCATATTCCTCCATAAAACGCTGTATTCTCTCATACTAACCCACTCTACCAAATAACCATATAACATATACCTCCGATTTGAACTCAGTAACTCCAAATACGTGTATTGCAGGCGGTTAGACTTATTTGCTTGGCTTTTTTCATCTTGACTTTCAAATGACCTTGGGACGACCTTCAAATAACCTGATACAGACAAACTAATCTCGGATTCGAATTCAGCGACCTCAAAATCCTGTATAACATGTGGTCTGACTTGATTGCTCGTTTTTGTCTCAATTTGACCTTGAAATTACCTTGAACTGACCTTGAAACAACTTTAAAATGACGTGATACAGGCAAACTAATCTCTGCTTCGGATTCAGCGACCCAAAAAAGTTTAACTCCGAGATCCCTCAATTTAATGTACTTTTTCTCAATCTGATCTCTAATTGGCCTTGATCGTGACTAGGAAGGACGGGAGAGGTTCCGTTTGGGGTAGAATCGATTAGTGCTTGCATATAAATATGTAATAAAAAAAATATTTTCTTTATTTTCACCAAAAATGAAGGGGGACAAAAACCGGCTTAATTGACCCTCACCCTTTGATACAAACATGTCTTTTTTATTTTGCTTTGACAAAATGCTTAGTTATAACTATCTATGCCGGGTGGCTCAAGCCGAACAAAAAAAAATGTTCAGACAAAAGTTATTCAGGACAAAGAGGGTCACCCAACTGCAATAATAACTTTGACCTTGGTGTCAATTTTCAAGGTCATTTGAAGGTCAAATATATTTTTTTAAATGGGAAACCCTATTTTTGATGCGGAAAGATTAGTAGTTTAACAATTTTTAGAGTGACCTTGAAAATCAAAATCAAATCAAGGTCAAATACTGAAAATTCGTCCAAAAGCTGTTTTTTCGAATTCTTGGTGGTTTAGTAGGCTTAGGGGCCAATGACTGACCATTTTGACCTTAATGTCAAATATGAAAGTCATTTAGAAGCAGTTTTATTGAATAAAAAATTTCACTTCTGTTCTTAATCTTACTTTTAGCTTGTCCAAGAATTCGAAAAAATAGCTTATGGACGAATTTTCAATATATGACCTTGATTTGACCTTTTCAAGGTCACTCTAAAAATTGTTAAACTACCATTCTGGACGTAAAATTTCCCATTCTTTCCAAATCCGGCGATTATGTGCCACCCGGTAGATATCATTGTACAGTTATTTTATATCTTGAAATAATATTTTTCAATTTTTTAAGTGTTCCTGTGCACTATTTTCTCGTGGACAGCCGCTTGCCTACGCCCGTTGGCGCTTTACAAAAGGGCTGGTCAGTCTGCGGGCGTCACCCTGCGGGCCCGGGGTCACATTGTTGAGAGACAATGTTTTGTATAATTACCACATAACGGAGGATTTATGTGGGAGGACCGCGAGCCTCCGCGTTCGAGGTATTCGGGATATCTGGAAGGCCCATTGTTTCGGTCGGCGCGAGATATTAGGCCCATTCGGCCATAAATAACGGCGCGGGTGTTACTGACTCCACTTGCATATTTTAATTTGCGGGCCGCAGTTCTTTTGTCGCTAGGAGTGGCGGAGGAGCGAGATTTCGGGGTGGCTTTGTCGCTTTGGGGAATATTACGGACTTCGATGGCTGTACGTCGAATTCGAATGCAAAAAAAAAGTTAAAAGGGGCCGGTTTGGCATCCGTTCTTTGTCGGTAGTTGTAAGGAAATTTATAGATACTAATCTAGAAGGGTGTCAGTGCTATACTCGTATATTCAATATCTAACAGAAAATTTCCAATTTTTTACAATTAGAGACTATAAAACATCGCAAATTGTCACAAAGTCAAAATCCAATGGAGTTACAAAGCAGAATCAAGATCCTATGTATTGCATGATATTTCCAATCAAGAGGAAAAAACTTAAAACTAATCATAGTGAGTCCAAATAATATGTTTGTGATATCTACGATGTATTTTTTTTAGTACACTTATCCGGTGACAAGAATTGCCTTAAATCAATTAAAATAAGTACAAACCACAATTATCCTGTTAATTAAGGATTATACCGGTGTTACATATATCTGGATAACGCGACAAAAATATTTGAAGTCAAGTTTGTGGGATGTTGAATGGAAAATTAGATAGTGACTTTGCACTTGACCTTCACCATAAAGTTACAAAGTCAAACTAAGGTCAACTTAATATCAAAAGGAATATACATTTTTTGACAGCAAAGGATACGACGCAAAATTTTATGTCGGAATCTGGGATCAAAACGTTTTTCCAGGATTTCCTTGCAGATGTCGTATTCGGACGAAAAATTTAATGTTGACCTTGGTTTGTCCTTGAAACTTAAGTTCAAAGTCAAATCTAAGGTTACTAGCACATTGGCGCCTTAATATCCTACATTTTTTATCTGAAACTTTACTAATACGACAACCTTGAAAAGTTACCAGGATGTGCGGGTTTTTTCTAACACCTTGTATAATAGTTTACTCAAACAAAGAAAACTTTACGCTGAGAATGAAAAAGATGTGTGCCATTTATTATCAATGCATTGTAATAACAAATTAGTTGTAGATTACGTACAAAGACTGGTAAAAGTATTGCTTTAAAGATATAGTTAGTTTAAAATATAAAATGTTACATCAAACTCAGTGAGATTCTTCGAGCCTAAATACTGTAACAGATTTATTAAAAAATAAGCTTGGTAGTTTCTTTGAAGAAGTGAGAAATGTGAAAACTCTGAAGTATTCAGAATATCTTCCTTAGTTTGTAAGATACGACTTCATCGAGCTCGAGCTCGTCTGGTATGTCTTTCAAGGTTTTCTTGTAGCTTTTCATTATCACTAGCTTGCTGAACGAAATCTTCAGGATCTACGATGTGTTTTTTTAAAAACAGCGCGCTATATAGAGACGGGATGCTTGTACAGAACTTTGAAAACGTTCTCTGTAAATTAAAACAAGCTCCTTATTGTTGTATCTGAACACAAACCTTATTCTTGTATCTGAACCTTATTGTTGTATTGTATTGTATCTGTATTGTTGTATCCGAACCTTATTGTTGTATTGTTGAATCTGAACCTTATTGTTGTATCTAAACATATTGTTCAATTTGTATTGTTGTATCCGAAGCGTATTGTATCTGAAATTTATTGTTGTATATGAACCTATTGTTGTATCTGTATTGTCGTATTATTGTATCTGTACCTTATCGTTATATATGAACCTTATTGTTGTATCTAAACCTTATTATTGTATCTGAACCTTATTGTTGTATCTGAACCTTATTGTTGTATCTGACCTTATTGTTGTATCTGAACTCAAACCTTAATCTTGCATCTGAACCTTATTGTTGTATCTGTATTGTTGTATTGTATTGTATTGCATTGTATCTGTATTGTTGTATATGAACCTTATTGTTGTATCTAAACTTATTGTTCAATTTGTATTGTTGTATCCGAACCGTATTGTATCTGAACCTTATTGTTGTATCTGAACTTTATTGTTGTATCTGACCGTATTGTTGTATCTGAACTCAAACCTTAATCTTGTTTTTGAACCTTATTGTTGTATCTGAACCTATTGTTGTATCTGTATTGTTGTATTGTATTGTATTGTATTGTATTGTATTGTATCTGTATTGTTGTATCTGACCTTATTGTTGTATCTGACCTTATTGTTGTATCTAAACCTATTGTTCAATCTGTATTGTTGTATCCGAACCGTATTGTAACTGAATCTTATTGTTGTATCTGAACCTATTGCTGTATCTGTATTGTCGTATTATATTGTATCTGTTTTATTTTATCTGTACCTTATTGTTGCATTGTTGTATCTGTACCTTATCGTTATATATGAACCTTATTGTTGTATCTAAACCTTATTATTGTATCTGAACCTTATTGTTGTATATGAACCTTATTGTTGTATCTGACCTTATTGTTGTATCTGAACTCAAACCTTAATCTTGCATCTGAACCTTATTGTTGTATCTGTATTGTTGTATTGTATTGTATTGCATTGTATCTGCATTGTTGTATATGAACCTTATTGTTGTATCTAAACTTATTGTTCATTTTGTATTGTTGTATCCGAACCGTATTGTATCTGAACCTTATTGTTGTATCTGAACTTTATTGTTGTATCTGACCGTACTGTTGTATCTGACCTTATTGTTGTATCTAAACCTATTGTTCAATCTGTATTGTTGTATCCGGACCGTATTGTAACTGAATCTTATTGTTGTATCTGAACCTATTGCTGTATCTGTATTGTCGTATTATATTGTATCTGTTTTATTTTATCTGTACCTTATTGTTGCATTGTTGTATCTGAACCTTATTGTGGTATCTGACCTTATTGTTGTATCTGAACTCAAACCAAAATTTAGAACAAAAGCGACAATTAAAATGTCATAGAGCGCGTGGTATGATTCATAATTACAAAACTCGGGCCAGATATCTCATCGACTTGCTGTGTTCGGAGTAGGTTGCGACCATTACATTTGTGATATTTACACACAAAAAGGAAGCGTAATCTCCCTCTAAGTGTCGGCTATTTGTGACAGTTTACGGACAGCTTTGAGTTATGTATTCATGCGACAGTCCCAGCGATTTTTTCTTTGGACAATTCTACCGCGTCGGCAGCTCCCAAACACAGCATCACTTCCCGTTCTCCGAAATAAGTAAATATTTTATCAGGCAAGCTCCCTTGTCAGGACGCCCGCTGAGAACCGTCCCACCCCCTGGGCCGGAGCCGCAAGGAAAAACTCATAAAATTCCGGAATTTTACCTTCCCAACTTATTCGCAAAGGGTTGAGGGTCCATAGAATTAATTGTCGGCCTCATAAGTAATTAAGCATTCAATTTAAAGTGGACCCGCTGTTTGGACTGTCTAATAAAACGACGACCTAATTTTCTCCACCGCCTATATTGCTTAGCTGTTAATTTTTATTAAGGCGGCTTTTATTTACCACCACGGCACCCAATATAAAGTTTTTGCGCGCTCGGGCCAATATTTAATTCAACACACCGGGTACAACTGGTAAGGTACGTTTTAAACGTACTTCCACGTTAGCTCAAGAACTTTTGCGTACTTGTTAAACATGATTGTGATGTAAAACTAACAATGGCAACTTATACTCCCCAAGTATATCGTGTCAATAATAACATACGGCATAAGGAAATGTAAGTTCATGACAAAATCTTTATTATCAACTTGTCGAGGCATCCCTTTACAAGCCATGATAAAACTGTTCAAGAGAACTAGAGGAGGAAAATTTTTGTTAAAATTGCTTTCCTCCGTACCTTTTCGAACTACTTATAACAACATTTCAGTTAATTCACTTATATTATAACTATTCCTTTACATCTTCCTCCTTTTTTAATCAAAATAATTTTAAATTCTTCCTATCAATGTCATCCCTATATTCAAAACCCCATATAACCTACTTGGCAAATGTCGTAAGTCCACTTTTTATCCAGACAGAGATTTTGGTGGCATTTAGCTGGCAGTGCATGAACCTGTCATGCTGAGAAGTCATTATATCGAATGTCCACTGCATTCGATTCAAGGGCAGAAATAGTCGTAAGTCCACCAAAATCTCTGTCTGGATAAAAAGTGGATTTACGACATTTGCTAATTAGGTTAACGATATATTCCGGTGTGTAAATAGTGAGAAACAAACTAACTAACAGAATTTTCCGACGCTTCTACTATTCTTTGGATTCTGTACACTGTTACGAATCGTGAAAACGCACATTTTAAAGAGAGTTTCTATAAACTGTAAGTATTTGTGTCTTTATTATAATTGCTAAATATCACATTGTTTTTGATAAGAGTAGTAAACGTCACACCTCAATGTTGTCTTGGAGATGTTCCTAGCTAAACCACAGTTCTGTTTGTTGACAGAGCCAAACCGATGTCTTAGCACCAATCAGGTCTATCAAAGTAACTCCTTGGATACTCTTGTACCATCAGACATTAACGAAGTGTCGTGTGTCTTTGGTCATGAAAAAACTAGTACAATTCTATGTAAAGTCCATCAGTAAATTGTTGAAATTGCGTTGGAAATAAATTGTTTTCCTACTCAAAGATTCACAGATATATCTAGTACACTATATCCAATGTGACCTAGATATTTTTATGATATACATATATCATAAAAATATCTAGGCCACATTGGATATAGTGATGTCCATTAAATTATGTTCACAACAATTCCTAGAACGGATTTTGAACATCTACGAAGTTCTGTGAATGACTGTTGGATGTAGAAATGTACCGGACAAGATTAGCAGTTAACATAAAAGATTCTTTAGGGGACTGTGTTTACAAGATAGCACAGTCTACGGTGTTTTCACTTCTTCTTTGTTTTACCTATACTCAATCAACTAGACTTTGTACAAACCATTGACAATGACATAAACATAATTCGTGATCATCGCATTTGCTGATGTCTCGAATGTAATGGATACATTTTAACTTGTCCTAGCTAGGAAGGACGGCTCATTTTGTATTAAGGAAATGGTATTCATAGTTGGCACATCTATAGGGGTCTCTGTACATGATTACTTTTCTTTTTGCAGCCACCACTAAATGCACTAAATGTTGCATTTTCATGTTTACCAACTAATCCAACAGGAAAGCAAGACTTGGCTTTGAGGGAACTTCGACCTGCTACATTTACTAGAGGCGCTTTTGAGAAAAACTAAATACTTATTCATAAAGTTGGTCCTAGTTAGAATACCCGATCGTATCCGAACTTCTTTTATTAAAACTTCTACACAGTCGGGAGCTTACAAAGGAAATGCGGAATGCATTTTGATTAATAAAATTTATCAAATGTCTCCCGAGTTAGTTCCGACTTTACGGAACTCCCGGCCCCTTCGACTACCCCTGACACATTTCAGAGCACTCACCGTAAGACTTTTCTGGTTAGGGCTGCCGACCTGTTACTCTCACATGTTACAGGGTCCGGCGGGCCTTTTGATAAATAAGCCGTTATTTTGCAGTTTGTTAGGCCTAATAGGTCGAAAAACGGGGAATTTCGTTTGTTATTACATCATACGTGGCGCCGTGTGGTCCTGGCAGCGTTTCACTTTATCAAAGGGAAGTCGCTGTTTACAGGAATATTAAAACAAATCGGAGCGTGACAAACACAACGAAATTTCGGCGTGTTTTTATGCCTAGCGTCAACAAGAGGGATGGCAGAAAAAACGGCTATTTACAGAGCATTTCCATAATATATTACTGTTTCAACGTTGTTCTCTATATAATTCTTTTCCAACTGCAAGCAAAAACGAAATATATCCGAGGATAATGAAGGATATGAGGAAAATATTGTTGGCAGATTTTCAGTTTTCGTTTTATAAAAAGTCATGGAGTAGACGTCTACTATAGGACTACACTAAAATACATCACAAAAGCGTAGAAAATTCACGCATTTTCATTTATTTTTGCTCGGCAAATTACTTGAAATTTCAAGTTTATATTTAAAAAAGTTCAAACTCGAATTTTCTTGTTTCAAACACCAAATTTGAAGTTCAAAATAAGAAAATTTGAGTTCGAAAGCTAAATTTCGAGTTTAAACACGAAATTTCAAATTCAAACTCGATATTTCAAATTGTAATTCGAAAATTGTCAAAGAAGAAAGTACACAGTGGGGTCATGGTATTTATGGTTTTGTAAAACGAAGTTTTACAAAAAATATTGGTGTTAAAAAATGATCTTCTGGAATTCAGTTCCGTTGTTGTGAAACAAAACAAACAAAACTTGATTTCAAATGAGTATAATCTTGTCCAAGAAATTTAGAAAAATCTGATTTTATTCACCAGTAAAGTGCCATCAAGTTTCCAAAATGAAAAAAACTGAGTGTTTGTGCAATAAATCAATATCTTAGACCTGCTTTGCAGGCTATTGATTACAGGATTTTAAGAGGAACTATGACGTTTAAGATATTTTATTACACGAATCCTTCAAATGGTCATTTAAGATGAAAAAACTGCGGAGTGCTATTAAATTAGACGGTGGAAATTGCAGATAGGGGTGAAAATGCACCCCTTTCAGGTTTTTAATTGTAGCTCGAAAACGAAGCAAAATTTCGCTATAGTTCATAGGAAAAATTATTTAGAGAATTGAATTTCCCATCGAAATTGCTTATTTAAAAAATTTAAAAGGAAAATTTTATGCAAAAAATCGTTAATAAACAATTTGAAAAAAAGCAAAAAATTCGATTTTTTTATTTATTTTACTTTTTGCTTCTAGTTTTTTTTGAGTAAAGATAGGTATCGACACTGGTTCATAAAAATAAGAGATTGTACAGTATTTTTGGATAAGAATTGACTAATATATGGCCTCTCAAACTTAGCCAATTTTTCGATTTTCGTCGCGTTTACCCATTTTAATTCTCATTTTTTGCAAAAAAGGAAGGATTCATTCAAGGATTTCCATTACATGAGTTGTTTGAAGGGTCATTAAAAATAAAAAAACCTCGGAGTGCTATTAAATTAGAGGGTTGAAATTGAAGATAGGGGTGAAAATGGACTTTTCCAGTTTTTTAAATATAGCGCAAAAACGAAGCAAAATTTCGGTATAATTCATAGGAAAAATTTTGTGGAAAATTGAATTTCCCATCGAAATGGCTTATTAAAAAAATATTTAAAAGAAAAATTTTATGCAAAAAATCGTTAATAAACAATTTTAAAAAAGTTAAAATAAGATTTTTGATTTTTATTATTTTTTTGACTATTTTTTTTTTTAGTGGAAGTAGGCAAAGAAAATTGCTTTACAAAAAAACTAGATGAGATTCCCTTCAAAATGATGTGTTTTCAAAAGTTTTTGGACTAACATTGACTATAACCGGTCAAACTTAATTATTTTTAGATTTTCGTGGTTTTTAACATAAATCAAAGTAAAAAAGGTAAAAAAATAAAAAAATCTTATTTTTTGCTTTCTTTCAAATTGTTTATTAACGATTTTTTTGTTAAAATTTTAATTTTTCGTTTAATTTTTTTAAATAAGCTGTTTCGATGGGAAATTCAATTTTCTACAAAATTTCTCCTATGAACTATACCGAAATTTTCGTTTTCGCGCTATTTTTAAACATTTTTTTTAAATAAGCCATTTCGATGGGAAATTCAATTCTCTACAAAATTTTTCTTATGAACTATACCGAAATTTTGCTTCGTTTTCGAGCTAGGTACAATTAAAAAACTGAAAGGGGTGTATTTTCACCCCTATCTCCAATTTGCACCCTTTAATTTAATAGCACTCCGCGGTTTTTTCATCTAAAATGACCATTTGAAGGATTCATGTAATAAAATATCTTGAACGTCAGAGTTCCTCTTAACCCTGTTTTTTTTTGGATATAATCAATGCCTATTGATTTATTGCTTGATTTCAGACTTTTTCGCTAGTAAAGTACTTTTTCTATATGAGATACCATACGTTATTAAGTTTAATTCAAGAAAAAATTAATAACATTTTGAACACACATGATGAAATTGTGGTTTTAAAATTTTCACTGTGCATATTTCCTCCCAGAGTCTAGCCCGAGAACAACAAGAACAGCTGAAAGTTTCTTGGCTAATATTAAGAAAGTGAAAGGTAATTCTGTAACTCGAAAAAAAGGTACTTTAAACACATAAGTTGTTGAAAAAACTGTTACTAAAAAACGCCTATCCTCTATTATAATTTTTATTTTAAAAAGTAACAGACGTGTTCAAGATAATTTCTGTTTTAAATTTATGCTAAGTTTTAAAACTTTGACGTATTATGTAAATCTCATTCAATACTCCTGTAGACATCACAGTTTGGTCTGAATAGTGAAAAAAATGTATTATCACTTTTAATTTATATAAGATACATTTACCGATTTCACGCACGTGCGTAATACGCCATTTACATCCTGAAATATCAAGAGCTTTTAAAGATATTAAAATATTGCATACACGTTTCCAGCAATGTCATATTCGGCTTCAAATCGTCTAAGTAATAAGGAAAGTGCCTATTCCCGAATATTGGATTTTATACTAACGTTTTCGATTATATTTCCTAACAGACTAGTGTACGTACATAAAAATACATAAACCTGAAAGTATTACTTACTGAAAAGGAAGACGGATAAAAGCTTGTAATGGTAAAAAATTTTAAAGCAAAGATTTGTTTGCCTAATTGTTAATTGTAAAGTATACTGATTATAAAAGTTTACTTACATGGACTTTTTACATATTTGCAAATTAAAATACGAAACTGTAAAAAGTTAAAAAAACTAAACAAAATACGGTATGTTTCTATTCTTTTTGCTTATTCATTCAGCCACTATAGCAGCCAGTTGGTATTAAATATTAAATCAATTCCTAATAAACAAAAAAGCAACAAAATTAAACAGTGAACAGTTTAAATTTAAGCGGAATAAGAATCTGTTCGAAACGCTTACGAAGGGCAACGGTGGCTAGCCTCCGCTGATTAGTTAAAGTACCGTCTCTGAAAAGTCGCTATTGTCAATTGACTTCACACATGGTATGATATGACGGAATGGTAAATGGGTGAAAATAAACTGCCACGTTAATACGGCGAAACGGAAATGGCTGATTACGTCATCACCACTTACATTTTTCTTTAGATTTTAGGTCGGTTATACAGGGTGGTCCGAATTTTATGCAGGAAAGTTCGAGGGTAGATAGATCTCTTTAAAATAGTAAGTGTTTGCCTTATAAACATAGGTCTGGAACGGCCTCGTTTTAGAGATACAGGGTGTTGAAGTTGTTAAAAAAAATTGATATTTTGCTTATATCTCCGGAAGCTATTAACCGACTTCAGTAAAATTTACATTATCTGTATAATGTATGATAGTAGGCCTTGTATTTCCTAAATTATGAGCTCTAAAGGTTCAACCAGTGGTGGGACAGGGCCCCCTTTTTATAAAAAAAACCTATGCCACTGTATTTTTACACGCTATTGTAACGGATTTATATTCTATTGCACAAAATACGTAAAAAGGTAACTTAAATTTTTTCCCTAAAGTTCACCGTTCTCAAGTTATTCATACCAACACAATCTCCTTGTAGCAGACACTTCTAACCATAATATTATAAGAATATTTATGTTTATGCTTAAAAGTAAGTGCAATTTGTAAGCATATTAACAAAATTCTTTACACTTGTCGTTTTCATCTTTTTGGATTAAAACGATATTTGGAAAATCACGACGGGGTAATGAAAAGCACAGAAATGAAATTTTAAGAGTATTTGACGACGATCTTTGGCTAAGTACACGAAGAACGTCTTGGCAACTTGGGGTGAGTAAATCGAAAATTTGAAAAGTTTACGTAAGGATGGCAGAAATCCGTACCACCTGTGCAAAATTTACTTCCGGGACCTGCAGAGAGACGACGAAATTTTATCAGTGGTTTTTAGAATTCTTACTAGAAATACTGTGGACCGATGAGGCTGCGTTCACAAAGCGAGGGGTAGTGAATTTTCACAATTTGCATATTTGGTCACAAGAAAATCCTCATGAAATTCGAACAAAATCTTTTTAACTCGAATTTTCTGTGAAAGTATGGCTCGGAATAATTCGCAATAAAGTATGTGGACCTTTCTTCTTGCCACCCCATTTAAATTCCCAGCCATTTGTAAACTTTCTAGAAAACCATCTATTTGAATTATTGGAGGATGTTTCATTAAATATACGACAAAATACTGGATACAAATGGATGGTGCTCCTTGAGGACAATAATACAAGAATGGCTTAATGAAAATTATATGGGGTGATGGATAGGCAGAAGAACAAATGCCAATGTCAACCATAATGTTGGAGAGGATCCAGTGTCTCGGCCAGCCAGATCGTCAGATCTAAACCCCCTGGATTTCTATGTTTGGGGTTATCTATCTGAAAAGTAAAGTTTACTCCAACAGATACTAGACTACAGCTACTGTAGCGAATAGAACGCAGGTGTAATGAATTAAAAGAAAACCACCACATGTTATTAGCTTCAATTAGTTCCATTAATAGAAGATGTCAGAAATGTATCAATGTGGGTGGTTCACATTTTGAACAATTGCTGTAAATACGTAACGTTAATTTTAGATCTGTTCCAACAAGAGTCAGGGATTGGTTCCGAACCGTTCGAAATGTCTGGCCAGCTAAGTTCTAAATGTGTCTTCAGTGAATATATCGCAAGAATTAGTTGGATGCACATTTCTGACGGTTCGGAACCAATCCCTGACTCTTGTTGGAACAGACCTTTTGTTTCTTGTTTAGTTGTTGTTGCTTGGTAAATGTATTTTTATTATTTTGATAAATTATTCTTATTTGTAAAGATTAGGCCTCCAGGGAAAACTAAAACACACTAGGATCACTACCTCACAGGTGACATGGAAAGAATTTTGTTGATGTGCTTACAAATTGCACTTACTTTTAAGCATAAACATAAATATGCTTGTAACATTATGGTTTGAAGTGCCACCACAAGGGGATTGTATTGGCATGAATAACTTGAAAATGGTGAGAAAAAATTCAAGTTACCTTTTTTACGTAGTTAGCGTATTAGAATATAAATCCGTTACAATAACTTGTAAAAAATACAATGGCGTAGGTATTTTTTTATAAAATGGGGGTGACCCCTTTTCAGTTGTACACCACTGGTTGAACCTTTAGGGCTCATATTTTAGGGAATACAAGGTCTACTATCATACATTATATGTACCAAATTTTATTGAAATCGGTAATAGATTCCGGATATACAAATAAAAAATCATTTTTTTTAACAACTTCAACACCCTGTATCTCTAAGACGAAGCCATTCCAGACCTATGTTTGTAAGGCAAACTCCTATTATTCTAGATCTATTTGTCCTCGAAGTTTCCTGCATAAAATTCGGACCACCCTGTATATAACAACCTTATAAAGTCATTTATTTCAATTGTTTAGTGACAGTACAGCGTGTTTTAATTTTCTATGTATTATGAAAAAACATGTTCACAAATCAAGAAAGTTGATATCGTTAGGGCCTAATTTTTGTCAGGAGAAAACGATGTTGTTGCAAGAAGACGATGTCAGATGAATCATCCCTACTGACAAGTACCGAATAAGAAAATGTTTTTATGAGTGTAGAAAATATTACTTAAATTAGTTTATGCCACCGACTTTTACAAAGGGGCAAATTATTTCTCAAGGACACATTCTAGTCAACATGGCATTTGCGGATAGATTTTATCGCGGGATTCGAACCTGTTATTTACGCAGCGAAATTGAAGGGAGTTTTTTCTCACGCGAAATGACCGCTTCCATAAACAACCGTTTCAAAACGTTCCGGGGGTAAAAAGCGTGGGGGCGCACCGATTGTTTTGCATAATATCTACCTACCTGTCGCTTTCCGTCCGACCTCCCGTAATAGGGTGCAATAAGTGGCAAATTAAAACGCGATGCTAGACCTGGGGCAACGATTGTGCATGTGTGTGTGTATGTGCAATGCCCTGAATCCGCAGAGCGAAATCCGACGGGCGATGTTGGTATAATTAATTTTTTTTCGTGTTGCAGCGGATTGTAAGTAATTAAAGTCGAGCGAGCTGCCGAGCTGAAATTGACGAAAATATTGCGGGTGGACGAGGCGAGGGGTTGACAGGGAAATAAAGGCGATGAAAAAGGAAGGCTTCCCCTCTGAGGGATGAGATTTGAATGAGAAGAATATGGTTCGTTTCCGACAATTAAGGGGAACATTATTTGGAATATGCTAAATAGAATCAGAAAACGTGAGTTTTTTGTAAATTGTTGTACTAATTGGTGGACGCCCTTTTAAATTTTATATCAATTTGAAGAGAAAAGTGATGTTTTAAGAAAGTTTATTTGGAATTACTTGCAATGGTTAACCGGCGAAACAAGTGATTTTGTTACTGGATTTATGATGTTTTATAAAAAAAAATGAATTTGAGTAAAATAAACAAAGTAAAACAGTGATTTTTTAGTTAAAAATAATAAAAAATCTATGATTTTGATACACAGGGTGATAATGTTTTATTATTTGTTTAGTTGTTTTACCATTTGTTTAGTTATTTCTCTACTTTTACACGATTTATAATAAAATTCATTCAAATTCTATACATTCAACACTTTTCTACTGAATATATGAATAACGGTCGGAATGATCTACAGGGTGATACTTTTTTCAAACCAATCTATTTACAAGGAATCATTTTTACATTTTTTTTCACTTTGTAAAGTTTTGTATGTCGACGTTGCAACACACTGTATATTTAATGTTTTTAATCTACAATTATCGAAGTTATGGATAAATCATCAAAAAAAATCAAATTCATTCTGTATATGTCTGGTGATTTCGTTGAAGAATTGTCCTAGCTGTTCATTAGATATTATTGGTATAATTCATTGCTGGTCGGGTCATCAGTCAGCTGGTCGTTATTTGCTAGTTTGACCGTTTGAAAAGGCTTAGTCATTGTTATTAGTGACCATTTATACAGGTTGTTACAAATTCGCTTTTCACTACGGGGATCTCGGAAACGGTAAGAGATACAAACTAGCTTAAATGGGGGCAAAGTTGCGTAATCACGGGACCAACATTATGCCTCTAAAAAATCAAGGCTAACATGATTAGTTTTCGAAATATTTGAGAAAAACCGAAATTTTGGAAATCCGTTTTTGTTTCATTTCAGCCTTGTTTGAAGTATAATCAATTTTTATATGTAACGTTTCGTTTCTCCAGGACCATCATCAACTTCAGTTTTTTAAATACGACCCTAGAAATTTTATTACATTTTTTTGCAAGCCTTCATGGCCCCCAATACTGTACTGCCTCAGCCCGAACCAGATTCAGACGTTTTGTCTCGCAAAAATTCATCTTCAGTGTATTCGTTCCAAATTTATCTAAATTTTTTATTGAGATATCTTTGTTTATTGAATTATCGTACACTGTAAGTGCCGTTAGACCCTGTGAAATCCATCTAGTTATTTAATCTATTACCATCACTTGGTCATACATAACTCAATAAGTTGTTGCGTCAAAATTAAAACATTATTACAAGTTTAATTTTATTATGACAAATTAATTCTTAAAAATGCATTTGAACAACCAAAACGCCAACTGAATATTATCCTTTAAAAAAAATTTCAGTAAATGTTCAAATACTCTAATAATGTTTTAAATAACTAGATAGATTTGGTAATACAGTATTGGGGGTCATGAAGGCTTGCAAAAAATCAAATAAAATTTGTAGGGTCGTATTTAAAAAAATAAAGTTGATGATGGTCCTGGAGACGAAACGTTACATATAAAAATTGATTATGCCATTCGATAGAGAGCAAAAAGTGGCCCTAAGAAAGTGTTCTTCTTTTTTAAATATCACCTCAAACAAGGCTGAAATGAAACAAAAACAGATTTCCAAAATTTCAGTTTTTCCAAATATTTCGAAAACTAATCGTGTTAGCCTTGATTTTTTAGAGGCAAAATGTTGGTCCCCCGGTTACGCAACTTTACCCCGTTTAAGCTAATTCGCACCTCTTACCGTTTCCGAGAGAAGCGAATTTGTAACAGCCTGTAGATGTAGCATATATATTTCACTTGTATTCGCTCTATGTTTGTAGTTGAGAAACAAAAATTGGGGGATCATTTTGTCGGTTGCCCCATCTGTGACATATTGATGAAAACTAAGAAGTTGTAAACCGGTATATTAATGGTGGGTTTGGCTGACAAGTGATCCTAGAAATTACGGATATAATTAAATGCTGGTCAAGGCTGGTTGTTACCCGTAATATCATTGCTTCAAATATCCTGTATGAAAAGGAAATGCGGAATCAGCATATTCAGTGTGCTAAAAGGTTGTTCCCAGAAAAAATCGTTAATTGTTAACCTGTCGTGAATTAAAATATTAACTTTAAAATTAATCATTCGCTTTATTAGCAATCACGGTTAGCAAACAATTAATCTTGAAGTGTTTTGATTGTGAGTGTACAGATCGAACGAATGCGGAGTTGCCAGATTTATCTGGAGAAAACCCCTATATGTATTTAGAAATTGGTCAAACTTCAGACAGAAACATAAAATTAACTATATTTTTCCAAATTCTATAAATATTAAAAAAATATAAATATAAACAAAGCGGTTATTGTTTTATGTAGTTGATGTTGTTTTTGTTTTTTTTTTTGTTTTTGATAAATCAACGTAAATCGGTGCAAGAGTTTAGCACTAAGAAATAAATGTACATGTCCAGGAAATATCTTATAATCTTCCACATTTCTTAATATTCCCAGCATATTCCCTTGAAATGTATATTTGTTCCTTCACGACCCCTTGCACTGAGCAGAACGTAATTTTTTTTGACTTTGGGGATCAAATTATTTCAAGTTCAATTCTGAAAGAACGAAATGGAAAGATCTTTAAAGAAAAATATAAAAAATTATAAGGAAATTCAAGGAATAAGGAGTGTACAATGATAAAATATCTCAAAACTATTTGTACATTTTCTGAGTACCGGACGACCCCTTGACCAGTGGCGAGTTCTAGGTAATTTCGGCGAAGCCTGGCAACGTCGCGGCACTGAGTCCGGGAGTACCAGCCGGCCTGCGCAACTCCCTTCGGTCGCGTGGGGCCTTCGCCGAGCGCCCTCTCGCAGCAGTTCGCATCCACATCCAGGTGGTCACGGTTGTTTTCCTCCGACGTCCTGGTAGCTATCGCACCTCACGCGGTGTGTGCTCTATCGCCACCTGCTCACCTCCTCGACGACGACGCTCACGATACGCCCGGTTCCATGAATGTAAAACCCCACACCAGACGCTACACAGCCCTCTTGAAATAAACTGTCACCACGAAATTTTCAAAAAAACCTCCGCAGGGCAAACTTTTCTGTTACATCCTTTTGTCTTTCGCCACGTGCGAGACTTACCCTCGCCCCCACGTCCCGGGGACGAGATAAATTTACTCTGTGTGTGTTTAGTGTCAGTTGAATTTGAGACTGTTTTGTCGGGAAGGATCCTGGACATCACTCATTGTAATAAAAAGTAACAGGGTCCCCTGGAGGATAATAAGGTAAAATGACCAAGCATTTATCTCTGTGTCTTTCCCGTTATGCTTCGGGAAGTTTCTTTTTGTTGTTTCCGTGCGGCCGTCGTTTGTCGACCGGATATAATTCGAAAAAGTTTTCGGACCGCCCCTCACAATGGGTGTAACGGTGCGAGCGGAAGGCTTTTTAAAAAATAATTAATGTGCCAGTGGTAATGACGGGAAAGGTCCCGACAATCGCTTATTTCTTCCGCTCTGATTGTCGTTTTCAGTTTTAGCTGTGTTTAATTGTTTGCGAGGCACAATAAGGCGACACTTGTTTCCTCGAAACTGCTGAAAAACATCAAAACAACCAGCACAGCAAACAGAGGAAAACGAATTAAATTTAACTGTAAAATTGTACGAATGCTTACTGGATCTACTGAAAATAATGTGAAGAAGGTAAAATTCCCGGAATACAGGGAAATAAAGAAAGTAAATACAATGTTGTAACCTATTTTAAAAGATCGATTCTATCAAAATATTTAATAATATGGTCATATTTCATTATGCTAATGTATTCAAGAAACTTCGTTTACTTTTTCCAGTATTATCACTGAAAAGTACCTGTAACAATCTCAAATCCAAGTTGTTAGTTTGAAAAGCCTAACAGATTTAGTGTCTGTCTACGTCTAACTAAAATTAGTACATGTTCTTTGAGAAAAATTAATATTCATACTTTTGTATAACATAAAAATATTAATTAATGACCAGTAGCTATACACCAGTCTTAGATTTGATCTTTGAGGAAGAAGAAAATATACTTTTTGAAGGACTACAAATGTTTATATTCATATTAGAAATATAAAGCTATCTATTCTCAATAAATAAACAAACTCAAGTATAGAACAAAACATTTATGTAAAAAATAAATCTAAGAATGACTAATCCAACTTTAATAGTGACATTTAATGCAAACAAATTTAAAAATATGAGCGAGTTTTACGGTGAATAAAAGAGTTTTGTCATTTTTTAAAAGTAGACGACTAAAATCTTAATAATCTTTTGCAACATTTTCTGGCAAAAGTGTAATTTCTTCCAGAACAGTACATATTTTTTTTAATTCATAATTAAATAATTTAAAAAAAAAACGCATTTTCACAATGCAATTTCATAGAAATGATCATATTATAAATACAGTGTGATTCAGAATTTATGCAAAAAAAAAATAATGGATGTACAGGGGACCCTTACAAATACAATTTTGTAAAGAAAAAATCAAAAAGGTCAGTTCGAAATTGATTTAAAAATACACTTCTGCACGGCACTGGAAACTGGTCCACTGTAAAACCTGAACTCGCACAATGAGACCGGTATGGCGGCGTGATAAAAACGGACAAAATCTTTCGCAAGGAAAGAAATATGTAAATAGAATTTTATCGCACCTATTTTATATCGGCAAATTCAAATACTTTTGCCTTCATTAATTATTAATAAAATTAATTTGTGTTTTTAAATAATAAAATCATTTGACATACCCGATGCTGCAACAGCAATTGTTCAAAATTGTATCCACTCACGTGTAAACACATTTGGGTCCGTCTTCCTCACTTTCTACGAACTAACACAAATGATGTCTTGTTTCACCATAACACAAACGCTTCACCATAAATTAAAACGATATCCATCAACTCCGAGTACACGCAAACCATTTTTGACACTAACTACCCATTTTTGACACCAACTACTAAAAACGTATTATAAAAACCACAGATAACAGGTAAATATCGCAACGACGATTGCAAGATCCGAATTCAGTATTCATGTGCATGTGCTTTCACCTTTATCAATAATTGCCACAATTTTTAATTGGTACTTGTCACCAAATATTGGAGATTAGGAAACATGGTCATATTTTTACCAGATAGATACAATTCAAGTAATAAAATAGAACCAAATTTTCCATAATTTATATCATATTTCGAATTAAAAGCAACATTGAAATTTACAAAAATATGCAACTAATTCACTTGTAGTGTTCCTTTCATTCAAATTTCACCAAACAATGGAAAAAACACACTGTCTTAACAAAATAATTAAGAAAATCTTTAGAAACAACAGATGCAGCAAATCCTAAACTCCAGAAGCTTCTAGCGAAAGCAGTACGTTCTTTAATCATGCACTAGCTTTGAATATATTTTATGGTATACTTGAAGTTCCGTTACCTTTTCTGTTACGAAAAATATGAACAACACTACTTGTATTATTAATTAATATCACATTTAAAAGTTATTTTAAGAAATAAATATCACTTATCTGCGCTGGCTGATCAGTATAAAATACACGGAATGCTATCCTGATTTATTCTGAACGTTATTGATGTTTTCTGTGTATGTATTTAAGTTAAAGGACTAATTCATTATTTCCTATTATATGCGTGTTGGTAGATTTGGATCTATCTGCTTGGGAACACGGTATCGACCTTACCTTTATTTGCGGTTCGAATTTCACTTTATATATAGCCGAATATAATTCTAGAGTTGTAGATAAATACTGTTTACTCGGTAGGCACGAAAACAGGAAAAGATGTAATTTAGTCGTTGTACAATTAGGTGGAGCGATTCTAATCGGAATAGATATTAATAGATGTGGAAGTTCGAAACGGGAACATTTCCTTGATTTATTACGACGATTTTCATTAGTCTGGTTTCTAATACTGCTTTGTAGGTTGTTCCATAAATATTTTATTGACGTATTATACTTTCTGATGATGTCTGAAACAACAGAAAGAAGTTTTGTCAAAATACATCGATTTCGATCAATCCAATTGAACATTAATGAAAAATACGTTTTCAGTTAGCTTATACATTACATTGAACGCTAAATTTTATTATCTGGGTAATTTTCAAATAATTCTTGTACACTCAGAAAAGTTGTACGCAAAATTACACATTGATTAGTTTTGCCATAGTTCTTCAAGACTGCTACATGTCAAAATATTAAATTTTTCAGGAGAAGCAGTTGAATGTTGGGCTCAACATGTTTAGTTTTATTACCTAATTACTATTAAACTTATTGGAATAATTCTCAGGAATTTTGATCTTTAGACCCTTCTTGTCATAGTAAATTTAATTGTTCATGTTTTGTTTAATTAATTACTAATTACCAGATGAAACAGTTTTGCTAATAAGAATGAGATTGAAACCGTGGGATTTTTATGAGTTAAAATGATATAGCATACCCTTAATTTCAAAAACCAAAAACGTATTCAACTCAAAACATAAATAAATTCTTCAAATAAAAAAACAGGTATCTTCTAAGTATCTAAGTATATACTAAAATAAACAAGTATTTTTTTTGGAAGTAGAGAAATAAATATTACTTAGTTTATCAAAGAAAGGTTTAGCCAATGAAAAATCAGTCTAGTACCTCTGTTACTAAATATTGTTAGCAGACAAAACTAAACGTAGGCGCAAATAAAAATAAACTTCACTAAAAACTAGTACAAAAATACGCTCAAAAAGAAGTGGATTGAATGTGATAACTCAAAATCGCCTATTTTCGAGATAGCAGTCTTGCTCCAAACCAATGATTTCTAAAAATAGAAATGTACATAAGACTTTCTCAAATATCAAGTTTGATACAGCTCACGAAGCTATCTATGGAATGGGTAACTATTTTTCTCCGGATACTGTGAAAAATTAGCTGAGGAGTATGGGGAGCTGGTAGAATTATGTGATGATTATTTATAGTCCAGTCACTGAAGGGGAAAATAAGGTAAAAGCTCCCAATTTTTTCGGATAGCATGGATTTTCCTGAAAATTTGCATACAAGCTCATCTGACCCCCCACTTCAAAAGTTATATTGTCTAGATGTGTGCTTTTTTCTATTTGGGGGGTGAAAACTACCTTGTACGAGAAAAATGCGAAAATCGAAGATTCAATTCATGTTCAAATATGTTGGGTAAAGTTCCTTTCATGTTTTTTATATAATTTATGAAATTTAATTACTTTTTAACCCTTAAAATTCCTTTAAAACTTTGGTGCATTCACAATGTCAATGTATTTCTTTTGTTATTCATTAGAAAGCTTACGACTCATTACAAAGTTGCAATCCTTTAATACCATCCCTTATAATAAAATAAACAATAAAAAATATTATTGAAAGCTTGAGATGTTTTAAAGTTGAATTATAAACTTTTTATTGGTTTTCAAATGATCTATGAAATATTGCAACTTTTCAGCCACCTAAAAAACCCTTATGGAAGACCTATCTCTCATAAAACACCCTACCCCTTATAGAAAAATTTCCTAAAAATTATATGTGATGATATAATTAATTTTTTTTAATTTTATTGAATTTATTCTTAAATTAATATCAAATATTATAAATATTATTAAAATACTTACTTAAATCAGTTCACAAGTGCTCCAAAATACACAAAGATGATGGTAATTTACCCGCTCCGAAAATTGCGAATTACGAACGAAAAAATGCGATTAAATTTTTTACCATAACTTTTGTAATTTTAAAGTTATAAATTTATTCGAAAAACAATTTTGTAGGGAATTGAAAGCACTTTAAGTTCTGTGATTTGCAGTTTTTTTGAGCGAACGAAAAAATGCGATTAAATTTTTTACCATAACTTTTGTAATTTTAAAGTTATAAATATATTCAAAAAACAATTTTGTAGGAAATTGAAAGCACTTTAAGTTCTGTGATTTGCAGTTTTTTTAAGCCATTCGTTTTTTAGATTTTTAAGCTAAAAGGAAAGGCAGTCTTGGAGCTTAATTTTGAGCTTCTAACGGTCATAATAGTCAAATTTTGTCCTACAAAAGTTTAAAAAAAGCAAATTGTCTAGTACGAAAAAACCTAGAATTTCTTATTCTATCACTTTTTTTATAATTTAGTTTTTGAAATATTTTGAAAAAAGGCGATTTTTTAAAAAATTGAAAAATTTTATTAAAAAATAAATGAAATATTATTTTAAATTTAGACTTCTAAAATCGTTCAAATTCCCAGAATCTACTGTTAATACGTAAATAAAGTAAATTGCAGAAGGAATACGTTTAATTTTTTTCCGTCAAGTCATTAATTTTAATACCGATTTTTGTTTCTCAAAAATCAAGACAATCATTTTATTTTGATTGTAACTTCATTAGTTTTCATGCTAACGATTTTTACTAGCACTCAATAACTTTAATAAGTATTATATAAGTTTTCCTCGAAAAACCTTTAATTTTTCCGCTACAGGACGTTGAAGGTTTCGATTACAGCTATCTTCGAAATTGACTTCAACCTCTGGGAATCATAACTCGGGTTCTATACCACCTACAAAAATAAAAAAACAATATCTTTGCTATTTAATTACCTTCATTTTTGCTTATGATCATTTTTTTGATAAAACTTGTAGTTTTTGAGATATTCGCGAAAAATGACTCAAAAACATGCATTTTTTGGGGCTAAAAACGAACATGGTTAGGCGCAAATAACTCAAAAAGTATTGACTGTACAAAAAAAATCTTATAGAACATTTTTTGCTTAGAATTCGTCCCTCTATCGAATCGTGATGTTATTTTTAATAAAAAAATTCCCACCGTCCAGAAGGGGTGGCATCCACCCCTAGGGTAAAAGCACACATCAGCACTATATAACTTTTGTTTCTTGGGCTATTCCCTAGCTACAGTTCAAATTTCACCTCAATCCATTCCATCCGAAATAATAGGTAGCCAAAATGCTTCAGTAACTGGATAGATGATCTTGTTACTGGTGTTATAGATTTAGGCATGATGTGGATGCTTCATAAAATTAAACATTTACTGGAGCCAATAAAATTCCTGAACGTGAATGGAAATCTGTTGACCAAAATAAAAGCGATGTAGAAATGACACCAATAAGCTAGTGTTAATTTGCCAATTTTTGGTGTTATCTTTGCTTTCTTCTTCTTTTAGTAGTTACTTCATTTGTCGTCAATTTAAGAACATGGCGGTGAAACCTATGTGGGAGTTGAACACATCCTGGTGCTTGTAAACTTATTAGGAATGGGTTTAACCCGGAACGTCCTCCATTTCGAATCCGTAACCGTCGCAGCTTACCCCAATAACAACAGAAACGTCGCAACGCCGTCCTTTGTACGGGGAATTATTAATTAGCGCCATGGTTGGTCGCAATCAAGCGGGCCATTGAAATTATGCCCGATGCATCTACATGCCTGCCGATTTGCAGCGCAATCAATGGCAGATATTACAAAGTTATGTAAAATACACCAACACACACATGCATACCGATGATGGCTGTGATGATCGCTGCCCCCAGATCGATCCTCGACGGCGGAATGGTGCGCCCATTGTAAAGGAGAGAGATTATTGCGTTACGTGTGTAGTTCTCCGTTGCGAGCAGGTCTCCGACGTGCTCTAATTATTGACATTAACGTAATTGATTTCGTTTGCATAATCACCAATTTGCTTAATATATTTATATCTCTGTGTAATGGAACGCCGCGCTCCTTTGAGCATTGTGTGTTGTTACTAGGTTTCCAATTAGTGGAGCTTGCCGTAGTTACCGAATACCATGTTGCAGCGGAGGGTATTTCGGTGCTGTTAGGTTAGGTGCGGGTTCAATTTGCACTCGATTGCTTAGAAGTGCAATTTTGGATGAATTAAGTTTTTACTACACTTTCGAACGGAACATTTATTTGCCGTGGTTACCGAAAACGTGTCAAAATAGTTGTAATCGACTTACAATGGAAAAAGTTTTCACTACTCTTTCGAATGGGACTTTCTGTTCTAAAAAATGAGATTCTCAGTCATAACAGCGCAATCTTTGAGCATTTTGAGTTGTGACTAGGTTTTCATTAGTGAATTTGTCCTAGTTATCGAATAACATGTCGAACTCGTTGCAATAGAGGATATTTTGAAAGACCCTGTTCATGTAGCAGCTTTTGCACTTTATTGTTTAATAGTGTAGATTCGGACGAAATTAAGTTTGCATTATACTTTCGAATGAGACATCTAGTACATTTTGTGTTAGGACATTAAGTCCTAAAATCGGATTCTAAGTCATAACTGAAAATCTTTAAACAATGCATGTTGTTTCTAGGTTAGGTTAATTAATTGGAATTAATTAGATTTGCTGTAGTTTCTGAATAAAATACAAAATATGTTAAAATAAAGGATATTTTGACGTTGGACGATGTGGTTTCCATTTCCAAAGTAAATAAATAATTCTCATTGGATATTTGTCGTTAAAATGCGGCCCACTTTATAAAAACCTTGTTCATATAGTAGTCCAGGCAGTAGAGCATTCAAGGCGTTTGTATTTAAAGTCATCTACTTTGTTGTACAGAAAAATCCCAAATATTATGTAGAATAAGAATCCGAGTTTGCCTATTCCAAAAAACCAATTCTAAATTCAGGGGAACAACAAACATACAAAAAGAACGAAAAATGACCCGTTTTTCGACATATTTTTTACTGTAACATTGAAAGTAAGCTCTAAATCAACGTCATTTTTTACTTTTTGTTTATTTAACTATTTTCTATAAAGTTACTGCGAACAAAAAATTGAATTTTGCGTTAACAATGGGCTAAAAATAGTAGAAAATCAAATGTAAATTTGGAGTAATTTTTAAAATATGTAAATATTTATAAATATTGATGAAATTTTGTGAACAAATAGTAAAACATGTCAATTCTACCCTAGAAATTTTGCAATGATCGATCGCGTGGTTTTCGATTGACAGGATTGTTAATTAAGAAAATTTCAAAAAGTTTATCGCGTGCCGTGGGTTTAAATTAAG
Organism: Anoplophora glabripennis; assembly: GCF_000390285.2. Taxonomy (NCBI): domain Eukaryota; kingdom Metazoa; phylum Arthropoda; class Insecta; order Coleoptera; family Cerambycidae; genus Anoplophora; species Anoplophora glabripennis. Next base: position 54,997 of record NW_019417529.1, read on the forward strand.
GTTTAGAAAGGGTACACATTTTTTTAGAGATACTTGTCATAATAGACAATGATCAATACTAAAAATACCTATTTTTACACTTTTATAACCATTTAGAATTTATTTTAAATTATTTATTGCCCAGGGCAATTGCACACATAAAAACTACGTCGTAACTCCTTGCTTTTTAGCCAAATACCATTCTTCCTCTTAATAACAACTTCCTCCTATCATTAATTTAACTCAATAATTTGTTATACTTCAATGAATTGAAACAGAAAGATCATTAAAATAAGAAAATATATATTTTTAATTTAATTATTAAAAAGTGAATTTCGTGGAATGCATTGATAGACACAAACTAATAAAACTTCATTACCATAATATAACTATTTTTTTAAAAGTAAGCGAAAGCGGCATAATTCTTTAAACTCAAAATTCTTGCAAAAATTATTTATTTTGTTGTTTTTTGACGACATATTCATATATGTCATATATACATATATGAATATATGACATATATATATAATACATATATACATATCAAATTAAAAAAAAATCGCCTTGATAAGTGTTACCACTCCCGAGAAAAGTCATCTTTTATAGCGCATACGCACTTTGAAAACTCATGCGGCGCGCGGCAGCGCAGCTGCTCTCAGTCGTCCCCACTCCCGCTCTATCGAGAAATTCCAGTGACAACGGTACCTTTCTTGATTTTTTTTTTCAATAAGTTTATCTGCCGAAAATGCACTAAACAAATATTGAAAGTAGATACTTGCAGTTAACTATAAAAACATATATTTTTTTCTTAACTTTACGATTACGTAAGCTATAAATTATTATTAACTTTACGCTTCGATATCTCAGAATGTACACAGTAGAATGCTGTCATATTGGGCTAAAAAGCAAGGGGTTAGGATGTAGTTTTTATGTGTGCAAGATTTTGTCGATTGTATAGAAAATTCCCTGGGCAATAAATAATTGTTTATAGAGTAAAATGTAGAAAAATTTAAAAAAAATTCTAAATGGTTATAAAAGTGCAAAAATAGGTATTTTTAGGATTGATCATTGTTTATTATTATGACAACAAATATCTCTATCAAATTGTGTGCCCTTTCTAAACCTTAATTTAAACCCATGGTACGCGATAAACTTTTTGAAATTTTCTTAATTAACAATCCTGTGAATCGAAAACCACGAGATCGATCGTTGCAAAATTTTTAGGGTAGAATTGACATATGTTTTACTATTTGTTCACAAAGTTCCATCAATATTTATAAATATTTACTTATTTTAAAAATTGCTCCAAATATACATACATATGATTTTCTACTATTTTTTCCCCATTGTTAATGCAAAATTCAACTTTTTGATTCGCAGTTGTTGTAACGTATAGATAATCGTCAAATAAACAACTCAATAAACTTTCAATATTACAGAGAAAAATATGTTGAAAAACGGGTCATATTTCATTTTTTTTTGTATGTTTGTTGTTCCCCTTAATTTAGCAATGGTTTTTTGGAATAGGCAAACTCGAATTCTTATTCTACATAATACTTGCGATTTTTCTATACTGTTTGCGTTTCTCTCTTAATTTATTTTTTATTTAAATCACCGCGCGTTCCGCGATTTAATTTCATGTTGTCCTTGTCCTCTAACCGAGGGTGGGGAAAAAGACTCGATGAGGGGGAGAAGAGTCTACATTCAACTTTAAAAAGTGTGTATGTGAAAGAGCTTTGACCAAGACAGTACGCAACTATACGCAACTGAGATCTCAAATTTGGACTAATGGTACATATAAGTGATACACAAAATTGATGCAAGGGTGCTAGTTCCTGCTGCAAGCGAGTGAGCCAACATAGGGAAACCCTCAAAGGTAAGGGCAACAAAGTCGCCGCAAAACTCTTAGTACATTCTTTTTCAAACATCTTTTCCCTAGCATATTCATTTGGCCTTCGAGCCGTATTAGAAAAGCTCTTAAAATAATACAGTCCACCCACACAAGAATCAAATTGCAAATTTTCGTGAATTTTCAATATATAGAAGCAAATACATTGCATTTGTACAAAACCAAGCCGGCGATTTCAAGGTCAGCGCTCGCCGCACGTGTCCGCGTTGTGTTTATACATTCCACATTTTTTCTTATAGTTCTGTATTGCGACGTTGTCAATAATAACAAATATTTCTACAAAGTTGTGGATTATTCAGTTTCGTGTTAGAATCGTGTTTTTCGTATTTTACAAACATTGTGGAATATTTCGTGTTAGAATCGTGTTTTTCGTGTTACAAACATTGTGGATTATTCAAAAATTCAAATTCGTGTTACAATCGTGTTTTTCGTGTTTTCAAAAACGTTGTGTACAATTCAAATTCGTGTTATAATCGTGTTTTTCGTGTTTTCAAAAACGTTGTGTACTATTCAGATTCGTGTTACAATCGGGTTTTCACAAATATAGGAATACCTATTCAGTTTTTATTACATTCGTGATTTTGTCAACCGCGTCCGATTCTCAAAAATGGCTACTATGCAAGCAATTGAAAATAGACGACACTACGTGTTTACTCGCGTCAAGGATCTACTCAAGTTAGGTCAGACGGCTTGTGTTGATTCAGAAAAAGTTACTGACTTCAAATTTAGATATCAAGGTATGCGTGAACTCGTGACAAAATTTGAAGCTTTGCAGATGGACATGGTGTCGATGGTGGACCCTGAAAACTTGAAAATTCAGGATGAAATTCAACGGGAATTTGACGACGTGCATTACTCAATAGAGGGTATTTATCGTGATCTTTTCCCACCTAGCAATCGCAGCTCTGTTAGTTCAGACAGGGGTTCTGTTGTATCTTTACATTCTGTTCGAAATAATTCAGAATCGTGTTTCAAGGTCAAACTGCCTAAAATCGAGGTACCAAAATTTGACGGGGATATAAACAAGTGGCCGGTCTTTTATGATACGTATAAGAGACTCATTCATGATAATGTTAGTTTGTCTAATATCGAACGTTTTCAGTATTTGATTTCTTATTTATCTGGTGAACCATTAACCATTGTAAGGAAGTTACCGACTACAAGTGATAATTATGAAATTTCTTATAAATCATTAGTAGATAGATATCAAGACAAACGGGTCTTATTAACGCGTTATTGGCAAGGCATTTTCAATGTAGAATCTTTCAGTGGGAACGCAGCTTCTGCACTAAGAAATCTTTTATCCGTGTTTACAGAAAACTTAGCAGCTATTGAGACTTTTGAAGTAGACATGTGGGATTTTACAAAATTAAATCTATTACTTCAGAAATTAGACAACAAAACGAGAAATGATTTCGAAATAAAATCTGGTGGGTCAACAATACCTAAATTTGAGGATTTGTATTCCTTCTTACAGGAAAGATGCAAGGCTTATGAGACTACAGTTTTAACTTCTAATGCAACCATAGCAAAGCCACCTAAACCTTGGCGAAAATCGGAAACAGGAGTGTCTTCTGACAAACAAATAATTTCGAGATCCAATTCTAGACAAATTTCGTCCTTTGCTACTAATACAACCCCATCATGTGTCTATTGTAAACGAGATCATTTTCTTTCAAGTTGTAGGAAGTTTTTGGCATTGGATGTTCGCGATCGACATTCTTTCGTAAAACAAAATAGATTATGTTTCAACTGTCTTTCAGTGTCCCATTCGATTTCAAATTGTTCTTCTAGGTTTAATTGCAGGCAGTGTAACAAGCGACATCACACAACTTTACATTTTTTCGATTCTGGAACTTCTGCTGTGGCTTCGGAAACCCCACCTACCACTAGCAACGATCAGCCTAGCTCTAGTTCGGTGAATGTTATGACTAGTCTTTTTTCATTCAAACAATCTGTGTTACTTGCCACAGCAATCATACATGTGCAAGGTGCTGATGGGCAATACAAAAAATGTCGTGCTCTTCTCGATTCAGGTAGTCAGGCAAGTTTTATTACTTCCGATTGTGCTAATCGTCTGGACCTTCCAAAATCCTTGACATCCTTATCCGTTCAAGGTGTCAATCAAATGACGTCATCCACATTGGGAACGTTAAAGTGCTTGGTGAAACCGCCTAACGCATCGGCCTTCGAAATCGAAATGATTGTAATACCAAATATTTGCAACACGGTGCCATCTTCTAAGAAATATTTTCAAAGTATAAAATCCATTAGCCATCTTTCTCTTGCCGATCCTGACTGTGGAGGTTCGGGTGTTGTAGATATCCTGTTAGGTGCCGATGTATATGCTCGCGTGTTGAAACCCGGTCTCATTAAAGGGAAACAAGGAGAACCAAGTGCCATTAATACAATATTTGGTTGGGTGCTGATCGGTCCAACATCAACCCACTCTGAATCTCTCGTACATTCATTTCATACTTCTGTGAACGATTCTTTAGACGTGACATTGAGAAAATTCTGGGAATTGGAACAAATCCCAGAAAAAACCATAAATTCTCCCTCAGATGAGTTGTGCGAACAAATCTTTGTGGAAACGCATCGTCGTGATACGACAGGTCGATATATTGTTCATTTACCTTTCCAAGATAATTGTCATTCTCTGGGTGATTCTTACAATATGGCATTGCGTAGATTTTTGGCTTTGGAAAATAGGTTGGAAAAGGATTCGTCATTGTATAGGTCCTATTCAGATTTTATGAAGGACTATCTGGAACAGGGTCATATGGTAAAAGACACCGTTGACAATAATCAAAGTCCAAACTATTTTATACCACATCATAGTGTTATCAAAGATGAGGGTCATTCTCAGAAGCTACGTGTTGTCTTTGATGCTTCCGCTAAGTCGTCCAATGGTGTATCTTTGAATGACACTCAACTAACAGGTCCCAAACTACAAAGGGACATCGTTTCTTTACTCCTATCATTTCGAGTCCATGAATTTGTTTTTGTCGCCGATATTCGGCAAATGTACCGCCAAATTAGGGTGGTAGATTCTCACCAGAGTTATCAGAAAATTTTGTGGAGATTTTCCAAATCCGATCCCATAGAAGAATATCGTCTTCAAACTGTGACGTACGGGGTATCCTCCAGTCCTTATTTAGCAATCCGTTGCCTACTGCAATTGGCCCATGACGAAAAGGACAAATATTCTTTAGCAGCGCAAGCTTTAGAATCTAACATTTATGTGGATGATGTATTGGATGGTGCCAATACAGTCGAGGAGGTGTGTGAGCTACAACAGCAACTAATTTCATTATTAAGCAGTGCTAAATTTGAATTACACAAATGGGCAAGCAATTGTTCTGCTTTATTGTCGTCTGTCCCACTTGCAAATCAGCAACCTCATTCTTTAGACAAGGAAACCTCATTAAAAATTCTAGGGTTACAGTGGTGTCCTGTCACAGATTCTTTTTCTTATCGTGTTGAACCTACTGATCGTTCGTGTACAAAGCGGCATATACTGTCTGAAGTGGCCCGCATTTATGATCCGTTGGGTTTTCTTTCCCCATTGACTCTTTTTGCAAAACATTTAATACAATGTCTCTGGAGTCAAGGAATAGGATGGGATGATCCTCCCCCTGCAGAGTTTCTTCATAGTTGGTCCACTTACAAATCTGAACTACCGTGTTTATCTACTCTTACTATACCTCGTCGTGTGGTTGTGAATAATGTGACACAAACTGAATTGCATGGGTTTTGTGATGCCTCTAACATTGCCTTTTCCGCTGTGGTATATTTACGCCAGATAACATCTAAGAGCAAACCTCCTATCGTCACTTTTGTGTGTGCCAAGTCAAAGGTAGCTCCGCTAAAGAGGGTGTCTATCCCACGCTTGGAGTTGTGTGCAGCCGTCCTAGTTTCCGATTTATTAGATTTTGTGTTACAGTCATATTCGAAACACCTTTCTATAGATAAGATATATGCTTGGTCAGATTCCACTGTGGTCTTGTCGTGGATACGTTCGTCTCCCCATCGATGGAAGACATTTGTGGCCAACCGTGTCAGTCACATCCAAGACAAGGTTGCGCCCAATGTGTGGCACCACATAAATAGTACAGACAATCCCGCGGATTGTGCGTCTCGTGGATTATTACCAAGGGCTCTCGTCTCACATCCGTTATGGTGGGCGGGTCCACCATGGTTATTAACACATACCTTTCCTGAGGATTTCATTTTATCTGTTACCGACCCCACTGATGAAATTGTTCGTGAAGAACGTCAAATAAACCTCTTGACCTCAGTTGAGCCCTTTGTTTGGATTAACTTACTTTTAGAGAAATTTTCTTCATTGTCTAAAATTCAACGGATCGTGGCATATTGCCAAAGATTTATTGATCGTCTCATCAAGAAAAAATCAGGTGAAAATGGTGCCTTCATCGACGTGGAATTGTATCACGCGTTAGTGACTATTGTTCGATGTGTTCAAAGGCAAACCTTTGACAAGGAATATGTTGCCCTCCAAGATGGTAAACAGGTCTCAAAACCTTTGCGAAAACTAGCTCCATTCATAGATCCGGAAGGTGTGATCCGAGTTGGTGGACGTCTACGTCATTCCTCAATTTCTTTCAATGCTAAACATCCCATGTTATTGCCTCGCTCCCACCGACTCACTGATTTGATAATAATTCATTTCCATCAAGGTAATCTACATCCAGGTCCTCGCACTCTTCAAAATTTAATTTGTCAGCAATTCTGGATCTTATCGCCTAGACGGGCTATACATCACATTCTATCCAAATGCAATAGATGTTTCCGGGTCAAACCTTGTGTAACTACCCCTCTTATGGGCGATTTGCCTCCATGTAGAGTGTCCCAAGTCAAACCTTTCTCCCATTGTGGTGTTGACTTTGCTGGTCCCTTGTTTATCACCTTGGGTAAAACTCGTGGTGCTAAAAGGATGAAAGCCTACATCTGCGTGTTTGTGTGTTTTGCCATCAAAGCCCTTCATCTCGAACTCGTATCTGATCTTTCTGCTGAGGCATTCTTGGCCGCACTCCGGCGATTTATTGCCCGACGAGGTCGATGTGGAGATCTTTATAGTGATTGTGGAACAAATTTCGTCGGTGCCAATAAATTACTTCTTTCTTGTATGCAACAAGCCTCTGAAACGCTCGGTATTAAATGGCATTTCAATCCGCCTTCAGCTCCCCATTTCGGTGGCCTCTGGGAGGCCGGCGTTAAGTCTGTGAAAACTCATCTTCGTCGAGTGGTAGGTGATCAAATACTAACCTTCGAAGAGCTCTCAACCGTACTTACTCAAATTGAGGCCGTGTTGAACTCTAGGCCATTATGTAGTTTAAGTACTGACCCCAATGATTTGTCGGCTCTTACACCAGGCCATTTCCTTACATTAGAACCATTATGTGCACCTCCCGAAAGAGACTTCACTTTGGTAAAACTTAACCGACTAACTCGATGGCAATTACTGCAGAAATTCCATCAGGATTTTTGGCGCAGATGGCACGAGGAGTATCTCCATACATTACAGCAACGTACGAAATGGACTTCCGCTACATCATGTCCTCCTGTAGGAAGTTTAGTCTTAATTAAAAACGAATCAACCATGCCTCTACATTGGGTTTTAGGACGTATTGTAAAATTATATCCTGGTCGTGATAACATACCTCGTGTTGCGCAAGTGAAAACTCTTAACGGTTTAATGGACAGACCTATCATAAAGTTGTGTCCTCTACCTTCCCAGTAGTATTTTTTTTGTTTATTTTGTTAGATAAAAATGCATTGTATCTAAAACAAAAATAACATTTTATTTTTGGTGGGCGGAATGTTTGCGTTTCTCTCTTAATTTATTTTTTATTTAAATCACCGCGCGTTCCGCGATTTAATTTCATGTTGTCCTTGTCCTCTAACCGAGGGTGGGGAAAAAGACTCGATGAGGGGGAGAAGAGTCTACATTCAACTTTAAAAAGTGTGTATGTGAAAGAGCTTTGACCAAGACAGTACGCAACTATACGCAACTGAGATCTCAAATTTGGACTAATGGTACATATAAGTGATACACAAAATTGATGCAAGGGTGCTAGTTCCTGCTGCAAGCGAGTGAGCCAACATAGGGAAACCCTCAAAGGTAAGGGCAACAAAGTCGCCGCAAAACTCTTAGTACATTCTTTTTCAAACATCTTTTCCCTAGCATATTCATATACAACAAAATAGATGACTTCAAACACAAACGCCAAAGCCTACTTTTACTGCTTTATCGCCTGGACTATAATAATTTTTGCATTCTATTACTAAAAGTGCAATTTTGGACGGAATAAAGTCTTAACTACACTTTCGAATGAGACACCTAATATATTTTGTGTTTGTAATTCCTGAATAACATGTCAACCATGTTATAATGGAGAATATTTTGATATTGTCAGTAAATGAATAGGAATCGTAAGATAGTTACTTCAAGGTGCAGCCTAATTTCTAAAATACCGTCCCCAAATAGCAGTTGTTGCATTTCATTCACTAAAAGTGCATTTTTTAACGAATTAAGTTTTCAGCACACTTTCGAATGAGACGTCTGATGTATTCTGTGTTAGGATCACATTAAGTCCTAAAAAAAATTGGATTCTGATTCACAACAGCGCAACTTCGGAGCAGTGTATACTAAGACTTAGCCGTAGTTATTGAATATAGTATAAAATACTATAATAAATGATATTTTGAGGTTGTTCGGTGTTCTTTTCATTTTCAAAGTAAATTAATAATGATATCTTATCGTCAAAATGCGGCCTACTTTTTAAAACATCTTGTTTATGGGGTAGTTCTTGCATTCGATTGCTAATAGTGTAATTTTGGATGAAAATAAACTTTTCACTGTATTTTCGAATGGTACATCTGGTACATTTTCTGTTGGAACCAAAGAAATTGGATTCTCAGTTTTTGAACATTGAGTATTTTAACTAGGTATATGTAAAAGATGATATTTTGGATTGTTAGTACGATTTCCATATGAACAGATCATAGGACAGCCTCTTCATGAAACAGGTACTGCATTAGTGCGCTTAAACTGCGTTTAGGCGAAATTAAGTTTTCACTACACTTTTGAATGGGACGTCTAATACATTTGTTTATGTCCGGATTGCACTGTGTTAAAAAATCGTATTCATCACATGTTTGCTGCCACAATAGAGCAATACTTTTCAATATTGTGTGTTGCTACTGTACGTTTTGAATTAATGAAAATTGTTTAGAATCATACATTAGGTAAAACAAAATTAAAACATTATCGAACCAACAACCCATGTATTTTATTCATCCTAACAGACCTATTTACTTGCAGTATCAATTATTTCCAGTATTAGCCGCTGCTGAAATGTACAACAAAATGTATACTTTGCAGATTAACCCCCTATTTGTTTGTGTAACGTGTAACAAATATTTTACAACGGCACATCTGTAATATATATATTTATTATATCCAGATAATAGAGAACTATAAAACCCCGCAATAAACTATGGCTTTATGGCCCCTATTTCATGGCGGGGGCTCAGATATTCATTACGGTTTTCAAGAGCGCCGCCGCCATTTTCGTTCAATGAAGCAGGAGATTGGTGGATTTTTTACAAAAGTGATCCTCCAAATAATTAGTCGCCGTATCCCTCTACTTGCGCTACTACGACCCGCTTTGTCTTTGTCATATTTACGGTCCACGGGAGTAATATAGAAGGGTCTAGAAAATATAGAGGATAGATGTAGCGCCATTCTTATGCTGTGGCGGCCGTATCGGGTTGATCAAAGCCGGACGTTATGCCATTGTTGAGGTCTTCAAGTGACCTTTAGTCTAATATTCGCAGACACATATACGGGGTGTCCCAGGATTGGTGGTAAAAATCTCGGGGATAAAACAATGTCAGCAAATAAACTTTTATCATGCGGGTCTAGTTGGAACCTGTAAAGGTACAAACTATTTAAGTTAAAGAAAAAAAAAGTATTTTTTTATTTAGTTCAATTTTGACTTGACTTAACGAGTATTCAAAAACCCTCTATAATTGCTAAAGTTGGACATTTGCGTGTAAAGTCAGTGGCGTCACTAAGAAATTTAAAATTAATTTGACTGTGGTGAATATATTCATCATTTCATTTTGTCGCGAATGAAAGTAAGACTATAGCAGATATCTGTATCATTAAAATGTCTTTTGATGGTAAAACATGCCTCATTTTATCATTTTTCCTACCCTGTTCTGTTAAAATAATTGAAATTGTTCATTATTGGCCGCTTATATCGAAATATTACACATATAACACTAAACATACAAATTAGATAAACGTAATAAAAATACCCAGTAGGACAGCTGTAATGGACGAAAGTGGTTATTAATTTGCTATACATAGTTCGAACTAGATTTATTTCTTAACTAAAAATGAAGTGATAATTTTTTGCAAAATGTTGGTGCAATTTTGTTAAAATAAAAAATATATGTTTTGTTTTTTTACTAAATTGGGAAAAATTACCTGGATTATATAAAAATTACAGTGAATGTTTAGATATATTTTTTTCAAATTACAGTAAATTCTGCTACTTTAAACAAATTGAATATCTCTTAAGTTAAGGGCTTAATGAAAAACAAAGTTGTAGGAGTAGATATAATAGGCCGTTTCTGCAGCGGAAGTGACGTCATATGGCCAGCGTCCATCGAGTTTGGCGCGCTCCTTCAGCGGCTTCTTGTGGGCATTGTCGTTGTGCAAGAGATGCGTGGGTGTTGGCATGCAAGAAGTGTCATGGCGGTACGGGGGTGGCTACCTGAGGAGGCTGAGGGCAGGTCGCTAACAAGAAGTGTCATGGCGGCAT